>NC_074702.1:10004594-10172094 GCF_029448725.1 Salvelinus fontinalis
CTGATCCAGACATTCATTTACCACAACCATGAAAGCAACATGCAGGCACACGCTTTGGCAGAGATTAATGAAATGGTGACAGCAAGGTGAGTGACAAAGCTTCTGTACTGATCAGCTTACCCTCCACAACTGCTAACCCTGTTATAGTCCAGGGTACACACAGACTCTTTGAATTGTCAGGTTGTCATTGTAAATGACAAGTTGTTCTTTATGGACCTGGTCAATAATCTAGAACAATGTTAATATTTGAAACCCTTTCGCAGTCCCAGAGTGAATATTTCAAAAGTTCATAGGGTGTTTGAATTTGTCACGGGAATACCGAGAACCCCCGAGCCCCTCTACAACCTAACTATGGTTAAACAGATTTTTTGTGTGAATATCATCAGATCATCTTGCCTTTAACTCTAATTCACCTATAAATACATCTCACCTTCCTTAAATCAAGTCAACGTCACTGTAAAATCCATCTACCCATCTTGTTCAATTATAATGTGCCCGTTCGTGTTCAATGCCAGCCCACTGGGCACAGACGTCAGTTCAACGTCTAGCTTTGATTTACAATTTGGTTGAGTCGTCAACTAATGTAAATTCAATGTGAATTCAACAACAAAAAATGTACAATGTTATTGGATTTAGGTTAAACAATTTTGCAAATGCTATCAATTCTCCACGTTCATTCAACGTCATCACATAAAGATATTTTGTTGAAATGACGTGGAAACAACGTTGATCCAACCAGTTTTTGCCCAGTGGGAGTGGTCTAGACCACTTAAACATGGCTGCTTGTTCATTACAAGTGGTCCTGTCTCCAGTGAGACACACTATCTCAGCCTCCCCAGAACAGATGTACTGGAAAGCAAGCATCGCTCATGTTTATTTATGTTAGGCCAATATAGACCAGAGGTGCTGTCTCCCTCTCTCTCCTTTTCTCTCTCCCTCTCCGTCACTCTCTCTCTGTCTCTCTGCCCTCCCTCCCTCGCTCTCTCTCTGTCCTCCCTTCTTCTCTCTCCCTCTCTCTCGCTATCCCTCCCTCTCTCTCTGTCTCTTTCTCACTCTGAAGAAGTGAGTTACAGCAGCATTCTGCTGGGTTGGCCAGCCCTTCACCTGTCTGTCTGTCTGCCAGGGTCTCGCACTATGCACTGTGTGGTTTATTTACCGGAACTCTCTGGACAAAAACGGAGACACAACAACCAGGCTAACAGCCACACACGCAAGAACACATACAAATACACACACACACACACACACACACACACACACACACACACACACACACACACACACACACACACACACACACACACACACACACACACACACACACACCAGTGGAGGAAGGGGGGTGAATTTCAGAAAAAATATAAATTGTGAAACATTAAAAAAGTTATTGTTTTTAGATAAAACTATAGTAAATGCATTCACATTACCAAATAATTTATTAAAACACAATGTTTTGCAATGAAGGTCTACAGTATCCTCAACACCACTCTGTAGGGTAGCGCCATCGTGTAGCCGGAGGACAGCTAGCTTCCGTCTTCCATAGACTTACACAGTAATCATGAAAACTAACGGAGGACGTCCTCCAACCTATCAGAGATCTTGCAATATGAACTGACATGTTGTCCATCCAATCAAAGGATCAGATAATGAATCTAGTACTGAAAGCATAAGTTACAGCTGGCTAGCACTGCAGTGCATAACGTGTGGAGAGTAGTTAACTCATAAGAGAGAGAAAAACAATAGTTGAAAAGTTTTTAACAAATTAATTTAGTCAACAATTAAGGAAAAGCAGCAGAGAGAGAGAGAGAGAGCTAGCTAGCTATATTCCGTTGTTTTTTTTCCTTCTTAGTGTACCTTTCACTTACTTACAGTAGATAACACAGCTAATTTAGCCTACTCAACAACCTGACTCAAAAAGAGAAGAATGCTATGTATGTTATCTAGCTGGCTTACACTTAAGTCCACAAGCGAAGGGAAAAGGTGAGAGGAGGAGAGCGCGTAGATGCAAGAAGGAATTATACAACAAGCAAAGTGATGATTCTGTATGTGGCTGCTATGAAAGTGATCTGTGTATGCAGGTGATCGGGGGTATATTCATTCAACCAATTCTGTTGCAAAACGTTTCTTAAAAGGAAGCAAACGGAATGAAACAGGGAGGGAACTACCTGAATTTCTCCAATAGAAACTCTCGTCTTAGTTGCAAAACGGAACATTTTGCAACTGTTTGGACTAATGGTAACAACCCAGATCTGCAAGATACAGGTAAGAGTGCACAAGACGGTATTGAATGTGTCACTGTCTGTCACCTTGATTACTCCAATTCGTCTCTCGAATTGTGCACCCACGTTATAAACGTTCATTTCTAGGCTAGGTTGTGGCAACCTCATGATGGGTATAGGGAAAAATGTTGTATCATGTAGTAGTTACATTGAGCTGGGTGAATGGAATATGAATGACAGTCATCCAATATGCTGTAATAGAAATAAGGCAATGCTCATAAAAAATAAATGGTCCTCCCTAATCTTGAATGTCACCAACCGCCACTGACACTATTTGGTTTGTTCCTGTCTCTCTGTCCCTCTTTCTCTCTTCTCTCTCTACCTTCATCTATGGTTTTCTCTCTGTCTCTCATTCTCTCTTGTTCTCTCTCTACCTTCATCTCTTGCTCTACCTCTCTTCACCTGTATCCCACTGTTCCTCTCTTATCTCCCTGTCTATCACCATCGATCTATCTCTCCTATTCATCTGTTCCCGTGAGAAAGTGCAGGTCTGGGGTCTGGAGGTTGTCTGGGTGGCAGGCAGGCAGGCAGGCAGACCGGCAGGCAGGCAGGCAGGCAGGCAGGGATCAGAAAGGAGGTTAGTTAACTGCAGCCTGGTGGTGGGAGATGTAAACTGGGACTGTACTCCACTACTCCACCTCTCTCCACAGGCTTTTCGATCCTGATGGCTAATCAATGTGTTTGGATTTCCCCCTGTGACCATGGCCCAGTGGGCCTGAAAGAGGTGAGCCACCGCCAGGCTTTACTCCCCTCCAGCAGCGACTGAGAAACACAGTGAGAAACAAAGCCACCACTAAACTGGGCAGATTAGACAGACACTAAGACGTAACTCCTTTTTGCTCAGCTATCGCTTCCTTTCTCTCTTGTCTCTCGCTCTTGCTTTTCATTCACACAATATTTTCTTCAAAACTAGATCGCCATCTAGGCCCATCTCTCCACCCTCCTGCTTCTCAGTCTCTACCCATATGACCCCTAGGATATTCCACAGAGTAATAAAAAAAAGGTTTCATGGGGATGTCCATGGTCTAACAATGCAGAGCGTTTTTTGGCACAGCTTAGTAAGGTCTTGTGATGCTACTTGCTAATGTTTGTTTGGGCTGCACTATGACAGTTCCAGACTGTGTGATGCACTATGACAGTTCCAGACTGTGTGATGCACTATGACAGTTCCAGACTGTGTGATGCACTATGACAGTTCCAGACTGTGTGATGCACTATGACAGTTCCAGACTGTGTGATGCACTATGACAGTTCCAGACTGTGTGATGCACTATGACAGTTCCAGACTGTGTGATGCACTATGACAGTTCCAGACTGTGTGATGCACTATGACAGTTCAAGACTGTGTGATGCACTATGACAGTTCCAGACTGTCATATGCACTATGACAGTTCCAGACTGTGTGATGCACTATGACAGTTCCAGACTGTGTGATGCACTATGACAGTTCAAGACAGGTTGGCTTTCTTGGGTTAGATGCACTATGACAGTATCAGTCCGGTTGGCTTTCTTGGGTGTGATGCACTATGACAGATTCAGTCAGGTTGGCTTTCTTGGGTGTGATGCACATTGACAGTATCAGTTAGGTTGGCTTTCTTGGGTGTGATGCATATTGACAGTATCAGTTAGGTTGGCTTTCTTGGGTGTGATGCACATTGACAGTATCAGTTAGGTTGGCTTTCTTGGGTTTGATGCACAATGACAGTACCAGTTAGGTTGGCTTTCTTGGGTGTGATGCACATTGACAGTATCAGTTAGGTTGGCTTTCTTGGGTGTGATGCATTATGACAGTATCAGTTAGGTTGGCTTTCTTGGGTTTGATGCACTATGACAGTATCAGTTAGGTTGGCTTTCTTGGGTTTGATGCACAATGACAGTATCAGTTAGGTTGGCTTTCTTGGGTGTGATGCACAATGACAGTATCAGTTAGGTTGGCTTTCTTGGGTGTGATGCACAATGACAGCATCAGTTAGGTTGGCTTTCTTGGGTGTGATGCACAATGACAGTATCAGTTAGGTTGGCTTTCTTGGGTGTGATGCACAACGACAGTATCAGTCAGGTTGGCTTTCTTGGGTGTGATGCACAATGACAGTATCAGTTAGGTTGGCTTTCTTGGGTGTGATGCACAATGACAGTATCAGTCAGGTTGGCTTTCTTTGGTGTGATGCACATTGACAGTATCAGTTAGGTTGGCTTTCTTGGGTGTGATGCACATTGACAGTATCAGTTAGGTCGGCTTTCTTGGGTTTGATGCACAATGACAGTATCAGTTAGGTTGGCTTTCTTGGGTGTGATGCACATTGACAGTATCAGTTAGGTTGGCTTTCTTGGGTGTGATGCACATTGACAGTATCAGTTAGGTTGGCTTTCTTGGGTGTGATGCACATTGACAGTATCAGTTAGGTTGGCTTTCTTGGGTGTGATGCACTATGACAGTATCAGTTAGGTTGGCTTTCTTGGGTTTGATGCACTATGACAGTATCAGTCAGGTTGGCTTACTTGGGTGTGATGCACTATGACAGTATCAGTTAGGTTTGCTTTCTTGGGTTTGATGCACTATGACAGTATCAGTTAGGTTGGCTTTCTTGGGTTTGATGCACTATTACAGTATCAGTTAGGTTGGCTTTCTTGGGTGTGATGCACAATGACAGCATCAGTTAGGTTGGCTTTCTTGGGTGTGATGCACAATGACAGTATCAGTTAGGTTGGCTTTCTTGGGTGTGATGCACAATGACAGTATCAGTCAGGTTGGCTTTCTTGGGTGTGATGCACATTGACAGTATCAGTTAGGTTGGCTTTCTTGGGTGTGATGCACATTGACAGTATCAGTTAGGTTGGCTTTCTTGGGTGTGATGCACATTGACAGTATCAGTTAGGTTGGCTTTCTTGGGTGTGATGCACATTGACAGTATCAGTTAGGTTGGCTTTCTTGGGTTTGATGCACAATGACAGTATCAGTTAGGTTGGCTTTCTTGGGTATGATGCACAATGACAGTATCAGTTAGGTTGGCTTTCTTGGGTGTGATGCACAATGACAGTATCAGTTAGGTTGGCTTTCTTGGGTGTGATGCACAATGACAGCATCAGTTAGGTTGGCTTTCTTGGGTGTGATGCACAATGACAGTATCAGTTAGGTTGGCTTTCTTGGGTGTGATGCACAACGACAGTATCAGTCAGGTTGGCTTTCTTGGGTGTGATGCACAATGACAGTATCAGCTAGGTTGGCTTTCTTGGGTGTGATGCACATTGACAGTATCAGTTAGGTCGGCTTTCTTGGGTTTGATGCACAATGACAGTATCAGTTAGGTCGGCTTTCTTGGGTGTGATGCACAATGACAGCATCAGTTAGGTTGGCTTTCTTGGGTGTGATGCACAACGACAGTATCAGTCAGGTTGGCTTTCTTGGGTGTGATGCACAATGACAGTATCAGCTAGGTTGGCTTTCTTGGGTGTGATGCACATTGACAGTATCAGTTTGGTTGGCTTTCTTGGGTTTGATGCACTATGACAGTATCAGCTAGGTTGGCTTTCTTGGGTGTGATGCACATTGACAGTATCAGTTAGGTCGGCTTTCTTGGGTTTGATGCACAATGACAGTATCAGTTAGGTTGGCTTTCTTGGGTGTGATGCACATTGACAGTATCAGTTTGGTTGGCTTTCTTGGGTTTGATGCACAATGACAGTATCAGTTAGGTTGGCTTTCTTGGGTTTGATGCACTATGACAGTATCAGTTAGGTTGGCTTTCTTGGGTGTGATGCACAATGACAGTATCAGTCAGGTTGGCTTTCCTTGGTGTGATGCACATTGACAGTATCAGTTAGGTTGGCTTTCTTGGGTGTGATGCACATTGACAGTATCAGTTAGGTCGGCTTTCTTGGGTTTGATGCACAATGACAGTATCAGTTAGGTTGGCTTTCTTGGGTGTGATGCACATTGACAGTATCAGTTAGGTTGGCTTTCTTGGGTGTGATGCACATTGACAGTATCAGTTAGGTTGGCTTTCTTGGGTGTGATGCACATTGACAGTATCAGTTAGGTTGGCTTTCTTGGGTGTGATGCACTATGACAGTATCAGTTAGGTTGGCTTTCTTGGGTTTGATGCACTATGACAGTATCAGTTAGGTTGGCTATCTTGGGTGTGATGCAATGACAGTATCAGTTAGGTTGGCTTTCTTGGGTGTGATGCACTATGACAGTATCAGTTAGGTTGGCTTTTTTGGGTTTGATGCACTATGACAGTATCAGTTAGGTTGGCTTTTTTGGGTTTGATGCACAACAACAGTATCAGTTAGGTTGGCTTTCTTGGGTGTGATGCACAACGACAGTATCAGTTAGGTTGGCTTTCTTGGGTTTGATGCACTATGACAGTATCAGTTAGGTTGGCTTTCTTGGGTTTGATGCACTATGACAGTATCAGTTAGGTTGGCTTTCTTGGGTTTGATGCCCTATGACAGTATCAGTTAGGTTGGCTTTCTTGGGTGTGATGCACAGTGACAGTATCAGTTAGGTTGGCTTTCTTGGGTTTGATGCACAACAACAGTATCATTTAGGTTGGCTTTCTTGGGTTTGATGCACAATGACAGTATCAGTTAGGTTGGCTTTCTTGGGTTTGATGCACAATGACAGTATCAGTTAGGTTGGCTTTCTTGGGTTTGATGCACAATGACAGTATCAGTTAGGTTGGCTTTCTTGGGTGTGATGCACAATGACAGTATCAGTTAGGTTGGCTTTCTTGGGTGTGATGCACAACGACAGTATCAGTTAGGTTGGCTTTCTTGGGTGTGATGCACAACGACAGTATCAGTTAGGTTGGCTTTCTTGGGTGTGATGCACAATGACACTATCAGTTAGGTTGGCTTTCTTGGGTTTGATGCACAACGACAGTATCAGTTAGGTTGGCTTTCTTGGGTGTGATGCACAATGACATTGTCAGTTAGGTTGGCTTTCTTGGGTGTGATGCACAACGACAGTATAAGTTAGGTTGGCTTTCTTGGGTTTGATGCACAATGACAGTATCAGTTAGGTTGGCTTTCTTGGGTTTGATGCACAATGACAGTATCAGTTAGATTGGCTTTCTTGGGTTTGATGCACAATGACAGTATCAGTTAGGTTGGCTTTCTTGGGTTTGATGCACTATGACAGTATCAGTTAGGCTGGCTTTCTTGGGTTTGATGCACTATGACAGTATCAGTTAGGTTGGCTTTCTTGGGTTTGATGCACAATGACAGTATCAGTTAGGTTGGCTTTCTTGGGTTTGATGCACTATGACAGTGTCAGTTAGGTTGGCTTTCTTGGGTTTGATGCACAATGACAGTATCAGTTAGGTTGGCTTTCTTGGGTTTGATGCACAATGACAGTATAAGATAGTTAGGCTTTTCGTGTCAGGTAAGTTACTTGTCATCCTCTCAAACCGTTTTAAGTCAGCAAGCAGCCGCCACTGGTGTATAGGGTGTTCACAGGGTTTAATGATCAAAACAGAGTGGTATGATTATGACTAAGGGCCTGCTAATGCCTGGCTTTGTCTCATATGAATGAGGCCCAGCAGTATTGATCCGGCAGTACAACAGGTGTGAAAGACATGAATGTGGTGGCCTGGGCTGCAAAAATGAGATCCTGGAGATATCATTCAGACCAATTACACTCCCCCTCCTCCACCTCTCCCAACCAGCCACACACCAGATTGATCTCCACGGCAACACCTGATAGGCTGCGTTCCAAATTAAAACAGAGAAAACATACAGTAGTGATATGTGTGATTGGTCAGATATGGCCTAGGGACACAGAGGCAACCTGCTTTTCAACAACATCACCAGGTTAGCTAGCGCCACTAGGAGTGTAGTGTTGTTATTGGCATGGAGGGGAGATCACTACAGGACTGCTGGCTGACTACTAGGGTCTGATGGGTTCTCCTAGTGCTAACCCATGTGAACATTGGAACTGATAACAGGATACATGCAGGGATTCCAAATTGTGTTGGTTGTAGGCTATTGGCTGTTGGCTGTTGGTGCCTGTGTCTGTGTACCTGTGTGTGTATGTATGACCATATAACTAGAGTATATACCTAGATGAAGTCAATCTGGGGATACAAGATCTTGCTTTTTGTACCCTGCAATACCAGATAGGCCCACTCAAGTATTCCATCCAGTTACCCACTTTAAATTAAGAACAGAGCGCAACAGCACACTCTTGCTCCAATGCAATATTTTATTCAAACTTTCAGCAGCAAGCTGCCTTCGTCTGGGGTTTACTGTGAGAGGTCACTTCATAAAACGGCATATACAGTATCTGATAGGCCTTCCCACTTCCTCTGCCACGAGGCATTGGATATCCAATATTACCCCTCGATACTGTACCATCGATTACTCCTATAGATCTACTGAGTATCGTATTGTGAATACTGGATACCTCTATACCAATAACTTGAATTAAATGATGCTCAGTGATTGACTTGGACTGAAATAGGTTCCGGTACAGATTTTGGGTGCAGGTACTGTTTATATTTAGCTGCAGGGGCTCAAGCAGTAGAACATTTGAGGTGCCGGTACTCAGCTCCGGTGAACTCCTGCCCAAGTCAAGCACTGCTGATACTAATACTGGATGGCTCTATACCAGCATCATGAATCAACTGATACTGGATGGCTCTATATGTCACGAATCCCGCCGAAGATGGTGCATCTTCCTGTTCGGGCGGCGCTCGGCGGTCGTCGTCACCGGCCTACTAGCTGCCATCGATTCTTTTCTTTTTTTTTCTGTTAGTTTGGGCTGATTGGGTGCATCTGTTTTGAGTTTAGTTTTGTGGGTAGGCTATTTCAGGGCAGTAAGCTCGCTGGCTTTTGTGCGGGCTTGTTTCTCTGTTATTTGGTGTTGGATTGTATTGTGGATTTATTATTTTTTCTGGACAGTTTAGTCCTGTGTTTTTGGACTCGTATTTTCATGCACCCGTGTGTTTAGGGCATGATAGTTATTCCCTGTCTACTGCAAAATAAATCCACGTTCTTAACTCCCTGCTCTCTGCACTTGACTCCTCCACCCAGTACTCCTAGCAGCTCTGACACTATACCAGCATCATGAATCAACTGATACTGGATGGCTCTATACCAGCATCATGAATCAACTGATACTGGATAGCTCTATACCAGCATCATGAATCAACTGATACTGGATGGCTCTATATCAGCATCATGAATCAACTGATACTGGATACCTCTATACCAGCATCATGAATCAACTGATACTGGATACCTCTATACCAGCATCATGAATCAACTGATACTGGATACCTCCATACCAGCATCATGAATCAACTGATACTGGATACCTCCATACCAGCATCATGAATCAACTGATACTGGATGGCTCTATAACAGCATCATGAATCAACTGATACTGGATACCTCCATACCAGCATCATGAATCAACTGATACTGGATGGCTCTATACCAGCATCATGAATCAACTGATACTGGATGGCTCTATACCAGCATCATGAATCAACTGATACTGGATACCTCTATACCAGCATCATGAATCAACTGATACTGGATACCTCCATACCAGCATCATGAATCAACTGATACTGGATGGCTCTATAACAGCATCATGATTCAACTGATTCTGGATAGCTCTATACCAGCATCATGAATCAACTGATACTGGATAGCTCTATACCAGCATCATGAATCAACTAATACTGGATACCTATATACCAGCATCATGAATCAATACAGTCACTGTCCTACATGGATGAAATGCATCCAAGGTTTTCTACATGTCCCAACAGGTGCTCACTGATGTTTTGACAAAACAAATCAATGAGTGTTTCTACCAGGCAGGAGAACACTGCATTGATGACCCAGGCTTACCCACTCTCTCTCTCTCTCTCTCTCTCTCTCTCTCTCTCTCTCTCTCTCTCTCTCCTCTCTCTCTCTCTCCTCTCTCTCTCTCTCTCTCTCTCTCTCTCTCTCTCTCTCTCTCTCTCTCTCTCTCTCTCTCTCTCTCTCTCTCTCTCTCTCTCTCTCTCTCTCTCTCTCTCTCTCTCTCTCTCTCTCCTCTCTCTCTCTCTCTCTCTCTCTCTCTCTCTCTCTCTCTCTCTCTCTCTCTCTCACCTGCGAACACACAGTTGAGTTTAGATGGCATTTGTGGTAGTGAATTAATTGAGATAACCGCCCGCATAGCCCATACCATGTATCAACTGTTTTGAGACCTGTATAATATTATTATCATTACACCACTCCATTATAACTAGGTTGAGTTACCTCCATCTCATGAAAGGTACATTGCTTTGTCCTATTGAAAAGCACTAGAGAAAGGCAATCCATTAGGTTTTGTTCTACCACTTCAATAGAACTGGAAGTGTAGTGGTACTGCAGGCTCCCTGGTACAACCAGTGGTGTTCACTAAATAGCCCCTGATTGGAGTGACTCATCAGTGTGGCCTCAGTGTTCAAGAGCAAAAACGTAGCGAGAGAGGGGTTATCGAGTGCAAGGTCTCACAAGGAATAACACTGTGCCTCAGTGGAAGCAAACATTCTTAAAGGCTTTTCATTATAACCATTGAAATGACCACAAGGAGTACATCCATGGGTTTGTAGCTTTGTGGCCGTGTGAGTACATAAAGCCATAGGCCATTTCAATCCTTGTTTCATTAAGAAAGAACAGTAGTTTAGCATGAGGATTGGTGGTCAGCATGAGATCTGACTCTGACTGATTCCTGAGGGGAAGAGGAGGAGGAGAGACGTGGAGGAGAGGAGAAGTGAAGCTGTGAGGTGAAACTGTGAATAATGATGGAGAAAGATGATGTCTCTGGACCACATGATGAGTACAGCTATTAGCCGCAGTCTGTCATCTACTCAGGTAACAGCAGAGGTCTACTATTACTTTCAGTTCAAAATCTCATTTTTTTGCAGTCTGAAATCAACCTCTCAGCCCTTCCTTAGTATATTCTTCTATATCCGCTGTCTTCAATACAGATCTGATGGGACTTGGTAGGTCTGTAGTCAATATGAAGATGCATGGCTTCAGTTGACTTTACAATGGTTTCACCGCATTAGCTGGAGGTTACTTGATGCTCTAAGTAACTGATCTATTGACTGATTCCCATAAAAGCATTGCTCTGAAAAACCAGTCTGAACAAACTGAGCAGCGAAGCCACACTAGCAGACCCAACAGTGACATTGTGACATAACCTAGCCCCTGTGGTCAGAACTCAGAACACTGACTGACATGGAGCTAATGAGCAGCCAGCCAGCCGCCCGCTAACAAAACAACACGCTATTATACCCACAATGCCCTTCACCAGCCCGCTCTTTCCTCTCAGGGCCAGGACCTCAAATAGCCAACTGGACCCTTATGAAGACCAGTATGGAACCAAATAATAAACTGCCATTAATGTCTGTTTTTTTGTTTCTAATATACAAATTCCATTACAATAAACGCTGTTTAATCTTGGGGTGATTTGGATAGTCTTGGAATTTTTTCCATTAGGCTTGGATGTTCTGTAGTCCTCCTCCCAGAGTGAAACCTTTCAACATGACTCTCTCACCACATTAGATGACTACCCATTCTCTCCTCCTATAACTGAAATTAGACTCATGAACCTCTCTATGTCTTTACCCAAGTGATCCCAGTGACCAGCCATTTCCAATCCATCCAGAGATAATGGAACTCTCTGGGCTGCAACCATTGATGCTACTACTGTAGGCCTGTATGCCACGGTAACATGGTCTTCCCACCAAACCTATTATCTCAGACTAGGACTGTGTCACCTGAGCACTAAACCGTGTTTAATATTATTCTAAGACCAGATTAAACTGATTAGATACTGATCTGTTCTATGAATTATAATAGAGAGAACCACTGCCTACAGTCCTTTAAAAACCTATTATACTACTGCAAGTCTGAAGGACACACTACAGTGTTACTCTTTAACAGCATAACAACCCCTTTTACACAGACACAGACACACAGACACACACATGAGACAGAGACAGTCATAGACACACAAGAACACACAGGCACACACACGCACCCAAAGACCATCCGCTATCTAATTTTAATGACTACATTGACAGAGAAGGCTATTAGCAGCCTTCACTTTACTTTACGGTGGACGGACCACACAACCCAGTCAGGAGGGAGCAGCATGTCACCGGGTGGTCCACCCTAATGCCCGTCCCCCAATTCCCCCCTCCCTCTAGTCTCTCCCTGAGCACGACATGCCAGCCAGGAGCTGACAGCCAGCTATACAAACATGCCCATTCCTTCTGCTCCATTAGGCAATGAGGAGCTGGGCTTTTATATGGGCCAATGGGCTGGATGGGCTTGCATTGCGCTGGTTCCACTGGCAGACAGGAGGCAGCAGGCAGGAGGTTGGTGCTGCAGTGCAGTGCAGTACAGTACAGAGAGAGATTACACAAAGCCTAATATTAAAGGGTAGAGCAATTAGTGTCCACCTCATCAAGTCAAACTGTAGGATCTTCTGTGCTGATAGGTTTAATTCCTCTGTAGCTCTTACACTAGTCATCTCTGTACTGTGTAGCTCTTATGTCCCTTACCAGATTAGGTGATTTATTATGATCAAGCCTGGTGAAGACAGGGATCGAGACGTTGCTAGATTACATACAAACCTGGGATCATCTACAGCGTGCTTAGACTGGATGTCAAGACTTTCTTTTCATTTCATACTTCATTGTGTATGTGCCAACTACACTGGAGCCCAGCGAATGAACAAACAACATCACCCCCTGTGAAGCTTTAATTAACTGTACAAACTAGAGAGCTGATCTTTAGATCGACTGGCTAATCATGAGTTGTATGCTGCAGGGTTTGGGTTGGTGTCCCTCATGTGAACCCTTTAACATTAGAGAAGCAGTGATTCATACAGCTGGTGGCTGGCTGATGTCTGTGGGCCTCAGCTGGAGAGGTTAGAGTAGTGCTATTCAAACTTTTTCAGCGGGGACCCCATTTATTCAGACAGAATGTCTAGGGACCCCATTTATTCAGACAGAATCTTTGGGGACCCCATTTATTCAGACAGAATGTCTGGGGACCCCATTTATTCAGACAGAATTTCTGGGGACCCCATTTTTTCAGACCCCACTGCAGTTCACCCGTGGAGATTCAGTGTAGAACATTGAGATAAGAGGAGTGGAGATTCAGTGTAGAACATTGAGATAAGAGGAGTAGAGAGTGGAGATTCAGTGTAGAACATTTAAATAAGACGAGTAGAGAGTGGAAATTCAGTGTAGAACATTGAGATAAGAGGAGTAGAGATTCAGTGTAGAACATTGAGATAAGAGGAGTAGAGAGTGGAGATTCAGTGTAGAACATTGAAATAAGACGAGTAGAGAGTGGAAATTCAGTGTAGAACATTGACATAAGAGGAGTGGAGATTCAGTGTAGAACATTGAGATAAGAGGAGTGGAGAGTGGAGATTTCTCCAAGAGACAGGCTTAGGTAAGGCTATATCATATTCATCCTACATCTGAAAGTGAGAAGAATGTGTTTTATTCTAATAGCCACTTGACTAGACCAAACCTGGGGCCCTGGTCATAAACTCTAATACTACTATTAGTATCACCACCACACCAGACCTGGGGCCCTGGTTATAAACTCTAATACTACTACTATCACCACCACACCAAACCTGGGGCACTGGTTATAAACTCTAATACTACTACTATCACCAACACACCAAACCTGGGGCCCTGGTTATAAACTCTAATACTACAACTACTATCACCACCACACCAAACATGGGGCCCTGGTTATAAACTCTAATACTACTACTACGTTCACCACCACACCAAACCTGGGGCCCTGGTTATAAACTCTAATACTACTACTACTATCACCACCACACCAAACCTGGGGCCCTGGTTATAAACTCTAATAATACTACTATCACCACCACACCAAACCTGGGGCCCTGGTTATAAACTCTAATACTACAACTACTATCACCACCACACCAAACCTGGGGCCCTGGTTATAAACTCTAATACTACTACTACGTTCACCACCACACCAGACCTGGGGCCCTGGTTATAAACTCTAATACTACAACTACTATCACCACCACACCAAACCTGGGGCCCTGGTTATAAACTCTAATACTACAACTACTATCACCACCACACCAAACCTGGGGCCCTGGTTATAAACTCTAATACAACAACTACTATCACCAACACACCAAACCTGGGGCCCTGGTTATAAACTCTAATACTACTACTATCACCACCACACCATACCCGGGGCCCTGGTTAAAAACTCTAATACTACTACTACTATCACCACCACACCAAACCTGGGGCCCTGGTTATAAACTCTAATACTACTACTATCACCACCACACCAAACCTGGGGCCCTGGTTATAAACTCTAATATTACGACTACTACTACCACCACCACACCAGACCTGGGGCCCTGGATATTAACTCTAATACTACTACTACTATCACCACCACACCAAACCTGGGGCCCTGGTTAAAAACTCTAATTCTAGTATCACCACCACACCAGACCTGGGGCCCTGGTTATAATCTCTAATACTACAACTACTATCACCACCACACCAGACCTGGGGCCCTGGTTAAAAACTCTAATACTACTACTACTACTACTACCACCACCACCCCAAACCTGGGGCCCTGGTTATAAACTCTAATACTACAACTACTATCACCACCACACCAAACCTGGGGCCCTGGTTATAAACTCTAATACTACTGCTATCACCACCACCACACCAAACCTGGGGCCCTGGTTATAAACTCTAATACTACTACTATCACCACCACACCAAACCTGGGGCCCTGGTTATAAACTCTACTACTACTACGTTCACCACCACACCAAACCTGGGGCCCTGGTTATAAACTCTACTACTACTACGTTCACCACCACACCAGACCTGGGGCCCTGGTTATAAACTGTAATACTACTACTACGTTCACCACCACACCAGACCTGGGGCCCTGGTTATAAACTGTAATACTACTACTAAGTTCACCACCACACCAGACCTGGGGCCCTGGTTATAAACTGTAATACTACTACTACGTTCACCACCACACCAGACCTGGGGCCCTGGTTATAAACTGTAATACTACTACTACGTTCACCACCACACCAGACCTGGGGCCCTGGTTAAAAAGTCTAATACTACAAGTACGTTCACCACCAGACATGCCTGTCAACTATGTTAGAAGGATCAGTTAATGCTACAGCATCCATCCAATCTAAAATAAAAGCATTGATCCCATAATGGATCCAAAAGAATGAAGCCTTGGTCTTAACTACATGGCACTGTATACCTGCCAAACCATGTGACAATGTCATTACAGTACTTAACACTGTTAGAAGTGAGAGGTACAAGGGTACATGGTTACATGTCAGTTGTTATGACAGCATTGTGTAGGCATTACACAGTGCATTCAGAAAGTATTCAGACCCCTTGACTTTTTCCACATGTTGTTACGTTACAGCCTTATTCTAAAATGGATTAAATAAAAAAAATAAAAATCAATCTACACACATTATCCCTTATTGACAATGTGAAAACAGGTTTTTAGACATTTTTTCAAATGTATTAAAAGCTATATATACAGTGGCTTGCGAAAGTATTCACCCCCGTTGGCATTTTTCCTGTTTTGTTGCCTTAGAACCTGGAAATAAAATAGATTTTTGGGGCGTTTGTTTCATTTGATTTACACAACATGCCTACCACCTTGAAAATGCTAATTATTTTTTATTGTGTAACAAACAAGAAATAAGACAAAAAAACAGAAAACTTGAGTGTGCATAACTAATCACCCCCCCCCCCCCCCCCCAACCCATTTGCAGGAATTACAGCTGCAAGTCTCTTGGGGTATGTCTCTAAAAGCTTGGCACATCTAGCCACTGGGATATTTGTCCATTCTTCAAGGTAAAACTGCTCCAGCTCCTTCAAGTCGGATGGGTTCCGCTGGTGTACAGCAATCTTTAAGTCATTCCACAGATTTTCAATTGGATTGAGGTCTGGGCTTTGACTAGGCAATTCTAAGACATTTAAATGTTTCCCCTTAAACCACTCGAGTGTTGCTTTAGCAGTATGCTTTGGGTCATTGTCCTGCTGGAAGGTGAACCTCCATCCCAGTCTCAAATCTCTGGAAGACGGAAACAGTTTTCCCTCAATAATTTCCCTGTATTTAGCGCCATCCATCATCCCTTCAATTCTATTTTCCTCGATCCTGACTAGTTTCCCAGTCCCTGCCGATGAAAAACATCCCCACAGCATCATGCTGCCACCACCATGCTTCACTGTGGGGATGTTGTTCTTGGGGTGATGAGAGGTGTTTGGGTTTTGCGCCAGACATAGCATTTTCCTTGATGGCCAAAAAGCTACATTTTAGTCTCATCTGACCAGAGCACCTTCTTCCATATGTTTGGGGAGTCTCCCATATGCCTTTTGGTGAACACCAAAGGTGTTTGCTTATTTTTTTCTTTAAGCAATGTCTTTTTTATTGCCACTCTTCTGTAAAGCCCAGGTCTGTGAAGTGTACGGCTTAAAGTGGTCCTATGGTCAGATACTCCAATCTCCGCTGTGGAGCTTTGCAGCTCCTTCAGGGTTATCTTTGGTCTCCTTGTTGCCTCTCTGATTAATGCCCTCCTTGCCTGGTCCGTGAGTTTTGGTGGGCAGCCTTCTCTTGGCAGGTTTGTTGTGGTACCATATTCTTTTAATTTTTTAATAATGGATTTAATGGTGCTCCGTGGGATGTTCAAAGTTTCTGATATTTTTTTATAACTCAACCCTGATCTGTACTTCTCCACAACTTTGTCCGTGACCTGTTTAGAGAGCTCCTTGGTCTTCATGGTGCCGCTTGCTTGGTGGTGCCCCTTGCTTAGTGGTGTTTCAGACTCTGGGGCCTTTCAGAACAGGTGTATGTATACTGAGATCATGTGGCACTTACATTGCACACAGGTGGACAATATTTAACTAATTATGTGACTTCTGAAGGTAATTGGTTGCACCAGATCTTATTTAGGGGCTTCATAGCAAAGGCGGTGAATACATTTCCACGCACCACTTTTCATTATTATTATTTTTTTTAAACAAGTTATTTTTTTCATTTCACTTCACCAATTTGGAATATTTTGTGTATGTCCGTTACATGAAATCCAAATAAAAATCCATTTAAATTAGAGGTTGTAATGCAACAAAATAGGAAAAACATCAAGGGGGATGAATATTTTGCAAGGCACTGTATATACCTTATTTACATATGGTTTCAGACCCTATGCTATGAGACTCGAAATTCAGCTCAGGTGCATCCTGTTTCCATTGATCATCCATGAGATATTTCTACAACGGGATTGGAGTTCGCCTGTGGTAAATTCAATTGATTGGAGATGATTTGGAAAGGCACACACCTGTCTACATAAGGTCCCACAGTTGACAGTGCATATCAGAGCAAACACCAAGTCATGAGGTTGAAGGAATTGTCCATAGAGCTCTGAGACAGGATTGTGTCGAGGCACAGATCTGGGGAAGGGTACCAAAAAATGTCTGCAGCATTGAAGGTCCCCAAGAAGACAGTGGCCTCCATCATTCTTAAATGGAAGAAGTTTGGAACCACTAATACTCTTCCTAGTGCTGGCCACCCAGCCAAACTGAGCAATCGGGGGAGACGGGCCTTGGTCAAGGAGGTGACTCTGACAGAGCTCCAGAATTCCTCTGTGGAGATGGGAGAAGTTTCCAGAAGGACAACCATCTCTGCAGCACTCCACCAATCAGGCCTTTATGGTAGAGTGGCCAGACGGAAGGCACTCCTCAGTGAAAGGCACATGACAGCCCGCTTGGAGTTTCCCAAAAGGCACCTAAAGGACTCTCAGACCATGAGAAACAAGATTCTCTGGTCTGATGGAACCAAGATTGAACTCTTTGGTCTGAATTCCAAGCATCATGTCTGGAGGAAACCTGGCACCATCCCTACTGTGAAGCATGGTGGTGGCAGCATCATGCTGTGGGGATGTTTTTCAGCGGCAGGGACTGGGAGACTAGTCAGGATCGAGGAAAATATGAACGAAGCAAAGTACAGCAAGATCCTTCATGAAAACCTGCTCCAGAACGCTCAGGACCTCAGACTGGGTCAAAGGTTCACCTTCCAACAGGACAATGACTCTAACCACATAGCCAAGTCAACACAAGATTGGCTTCGGGAAAAGTTTCTGAATGTCCTTGCGTGGCCCAGCCAGAGCCCGGACTTGAACCTGATTGAACATCTCTGGAGAGACCTGAAAATAATTGTACGGTGACGATCCCCATCGAATCTGACAGAGTTTGAGAGGATCTGCAGAGAAGAATGGGAGAAACTCCCCAAATACAGGTGTGCCAAACTGGTGTGTCATACCCAAGAATACTCAAGGCTGTAATCACTGCCAAAGACGCTTCAACAAAGTACTGAGTAAAGGGTCTGACTACTTATGTAAATGTTTATTTTTTATTTTTTATATGCTAACATTTCTAAAAACGTGTTTTTGCTTTGTCATTATTGGGTGTTGTGTGTAGATTAATGAGGGGGGGAACAATTGAATCAATTTTAGAATAAGGCTGTAATGTAACAAAATGTGGAAATGTAAATGTTTATTTTTTATATGCTAACATTTCTAAAAACCTGTTTTTGCTTTGTCATTATGGGGTATTGTGTGTAGATTAATGAGGGGGGGAACAATTGAATCAATTTTAGAATAAGGCTGTAACGTAACAAAATGTGGAAACATTCAAAGGGTCTGAATTCTTTCCGAATACACTGTAGGAGCTCACTCCTCCTGTCCTCTCCAGCCTATTCTGGAGCAGAGAGGAAAGCAGTGTTATGTTATCTCTGTGCTTCTGCAGTAATGGTATTATTTAGTCATCTTAATTCTCCTGGGCTGACCAACAGTGTGAACAATGCAGGGCCTTACTAAGCCCATCAGAGTTGTCGCACGGAGCAGAGGTGTTTTCCTGCTCCACAGGCCCTACAGGCTCCTCTATCCCTCCCCCTCGTTCCTTCTGCATCCCTCCATCTATTTATCCATCCTCGCTCTCTCCCTCTCTTTTTCTGCCTATTCCTCTGCCCCTTTCTCTCTTCCTCTCTCCCTCATCCTTTCTCACTCTCTACCACCCCTTAATCCCGCCCCTCTCTCCCTGTCTGTCTGTCTCCCCTCCATCCCTCCCTCACTCCATCATCTCTCTCCCTACCTCTCCCTCCCTTCTCCTCTCTCAGTGGCGGGAGAGAGTTGTGCGTGTAATGGCGTTATTCACAGTTCATTGGTCTGTTTGAAGGGACTATCTTGATTGAGCGTTTCCCAGTGCAGGGCAGGGCAGGGTGGATGGGGGACTGTATAAAGATGTGTTGGGAGACTGTGGAGATGGATGGGCTATGGGAACATGGACATACAGTAGGGGGCTGCCATGTTTGTCAATCCTATAATCTAAAGACAATATTGTAAACTGGAAACAATGGCACACAGAGGGAAACTGACACTATGCACACTTGGAAGCATGCAGAAGAGATTTTAGCTCTTTGAGAGGCTCAGTCTATTGGAAATATTGGACATAGAAACAATAGGCTAGCACAATGAGTGAAATTGATAGTAAACTGGACACTGGAAAGCAAGTGGATAAGCCTCAGTGCTAGCCAGACAGAGAAAAACAGAATCTGACATGCTCTCTCTCTCTCTCCTCTCTCTCCCTCTCTCCCTCTCTCCCTCTCTCCACATTCTGGTCGTCATCTTTCTCTCTCTCTAATAAATGATGCACTGACAAAGAACCCAAAACTGCTCTGAGAAGCAAAAATACACATCACTAATTAGTCCAAATTAACCCCAGGCAGACTTACAGTAGGACGCACACACATATAAAACCAGTTCCTACTCTCACACCACTCTGATTCTGCTACACCTCTCTCTCTCTCTCTCTCACACACACACACACACACACACACACACA
Source organism: Salvelinus fontinalis (assembly GCF_029448725.1). Taxonomy (NCBI): domain Eukaryota; kingdom Metazoa; phylum Chordata; class Actinopteri; order Salmoniformes; family Salmonidae; genus Salvelinus; species Salvelinus fontinalis. The sequence goes on from NC_074702.1 coordinate 10,024,846, forward strand.
CACACACACACACACACACACACACACACACACACACACACACACACACACACACACACACACACACACACACACACACAGAGAAAGTGACTCCAGCTGAGGCAGCAAAGGCAACCAGAGTCGCATCGCTTTGAAGGCAGAGTAAAACCAACGCTGCAGAAAAGGCACGAAGCATGACATTAACTAAGCACGGACAGACTATTCACACAAGTACATATAAACAGTCACACACAACACAGAGAAAGAAGAGTCCTACTTACAGAATGAGTCAGACAATATCAGAAGCGGTGTACCATATATGTGTGTAGTAGCCAGTCAGCACAGCCCTCGACAGGCATAGAGATGGAATCCACTGGTGGGGGGGGACTTGTGGGGCTGTCACAGAGTTCCGGATTGTCTCCGTGTAGGGGTGGGGGGCTGAGAGAGAGCGGACAAGATGGAAGATTCCGGTACTTGGACTGTGATAGCTAGGCGACAATATTCCTTTTGGAGGTGAGGAGAAAAAGCAACAAATGAGGATAGAAAAAATCTTCAGACACCCTCAACAAAAGTAGAGAGTAAAAGACTGAAGGAGAAAAAGAAAGGGTATTGTGCTGTCTTCTTCCCTTTCTTTATCTCTCTCCTTCTCTTCAGTAGAGCTATAGATGCGGAAGGAGCCTCTTAGTCAAATAAAACACGAGGGTTGAAAAATGAGTCTGTTTCAATCCAAAAGGAACCCCCTCCTTCCCTTTCTCTCTCTCCTTCCCTCTGGGCTGGCAGAAGGCCTCGACGGCTCCAAGTACCGCTGTCTAAATCCAATCCCTCTCCCAGAAGAAGAGGGGGAACAGAAGAGAAAATGACGAGCAGAGGGAGAGGATTTCAGACACCTGCGCTCTATCCCTCTCCTTTCCACTGTCTACTTTTCTCTTTCCTTCCCTCTCTCTCTCACTCTTGCTGTCACTACCTCTATCTAACCTGTCCTTCCCTTCTAGCAGCAGTCCCCCTACCTGTTTGTTTGTTTCTGTCTAGTCTTGCCAGCGGAGGCTGAGGCTGAGGGGGATGCAGTCAGATCCTCTAATTGCTGCGTCGCTCGCTCTCAGTCCCCGTCAGGCAAACAGGCAGCACCAAACCCAACACAGAACTGACTGTTTCTCTCTTCTCTACCCCTATCTTTCCCTCACACATACAGTCTGTAATGACAATGACGACTGTCTGTTTGTAATGCTTGTTTATAATGCATCCCAGTTTACTGTCTGTCTGTTTAAGAGCCATCCAGTTCCGGTCCAGGGGTGTACAGCGGGACCTTTCACCCTCCTCTAGTGCTCAGCTACCCCCCGGTCAGAATTCTGCCTCTTTCTCTGCCCATCGTGCAACCAACCAGCCAACCAACCAGCCAACCAACCAATCAGCTTCCAGCGGATCTAAGAGACAGACAGACTAAATTAGGCTGAGGCAGGAAGTCTCTAGAAGGATTCTGACAAATCTCAGTTAATTATCTCGCTTTCTCTCTCTCTCTCTCTCTCTCTCTCTACCTGTTTCCCTATCTCCTTCTCTTCTCTGTTCTTTCTCTCCTTCCTCGTTATCTATTCAGGGCAGTTTATTCCTCTTTTCTCTCTGTCACCAAGGGAGGATCAGGAAGAATGGACTTGTTTCATAATATATTCCTCCTCACTGGATGAAGAGATTGGGGGAAAGGAGGAAAACCAGAAAAAGGGAAAAGTGGAGGGGAAATTGTTCCTTTAAAAAATAAGCCCCCAAACAAATCAGAAGGCGGGATTCCCAAGGGGGGACTGTCAATGACTTGGTTCTGCTGAGGAACCGGTCCGGAACAGACACAGAATTTTGAAGTGAACAGAGTAAAGTCCCATAATCTAGACAGGATGTACAGCCGATAAATCCACCCATGTACCACAATCCCATGTAGTTTTCTGGAGGAGAGTCACAGTTGAGTATTTCCTTCCAGGGAGACACGTCCCCCGAAGTTCAAGGTCCTCTACAAGCTGTTGCACTGGCATCAACAGCCCAAAGCTCTGGGTTTCATTAAATCCCAATGGATACGGTTGTAATCAGAAGAGTGCATTGTACACGTCTCCTCTCACTGGAACAATTGCAGCACTGGTGGTTGTGCTCCTGGTGGGGGGGTCACTCTGCAGGGGTAGAGAGGTGGTCAGTATTGGGGTGCTGGATGCTAGCAGTTTGTCTTTATTCCCCATGGTGGGAACTGTGACTCCTGACTGACAAGGAAAGGATTCAGAAAGGTAGAGGTAATTCCACTAGGTTTCAGCCCTGTAGGAGAGAGAGAAAGGCAGAGAGAGGGAGAGAGAAAGAGAGAGCATGTGAGACTTGGTGACATTTGTGTCATTCTGGCTTATCACGCACGTCATTCTCTTTCTCGTCCGACTCAACTCTGCCTGTCTTCCTCCTGTCTAGTCTGTCCTTGTCACTCTTCCACTGACTTTCCCTTCCGTTCCCCTCTTCACCTCTTCCCTTCATTCCCTTCCCTCATCGCTCTCTCTGCAGCTCAATCTCCCCCCTAAATGGTCTCGCCACTGTCTCCTCTACTATAGCCTTTCATTCCCTTACATCTATCACAGTCTCCTCTCTCCTTTTATCCCTGCTATCTTTCACGGTCCCTCGATATCTATCTGTCCATCTTTCTATACAGTATCTGAGATGAGCTGTACTTTGAAGAGCAGAGAGACAGAGAGAGCGAGAGAGCGAGAGTGGGAGAGAGACAGAGAGAGAGAGACAGAGAGAGAGAGAGAGAGAGAGAGAGAATGACTGGCATGTTAAAACCACCTCTCTCCACTCTCTACATATACAGCCAGGTTAAAACCACCTCTCTCCTCTCTCCACATATACAGCCAGGTTAAAACCACCTCTCTCCTCTCTCCACATATACAGCCAGGTTAAAACCACCTCTCTCCTCTCTCCACATATACAGCCAGGTTAAAACCACCTGTCTCCTCTCACCACATATACAGCCAGGTTAAAACCACCTCTCTCCACTCTCTACATATACAGCCAGGTTAAAACCACCTGTCTCCTCTCACCACATATACAGCCAGGTTAAAACCCCCTGTCTCCGCTCTCCACATATACAGCCAGGTTAAAACCACCTGTCTCCTCTCACTACATATACAGCCAGGTTAAAACCACCTGTCTCCTCTCACCACATATACAGCCAGGTTAAAACCACCTGTCTCCTCTCTCCACATATACAGCCAGGTTAAAACCACCTGTCTCCTCTCACTACATATACAGCCAGGTTAAAACCACCTGTCTCCTCTCACCACATATACAGCCAGGTTAAAACCACCTGTCTCCTCTCTCCACATATACAGCCAGGTTAAAACCACCTCTCTCCTCTCTCCACATATACAGCCAGGTTAAAACCACCTGTCTCCTCTCTCCACATATACAGCCAGGTTAAAACCACCTGTCTCCTCTCTCCACATATACAGCCAGGTTAAAACCCCCTGTCTCCTCTCACCACATATACAGCCAGGTTAAAACCACCTGTCTCCTCTCACTACATATACAGCCAGGTTAAAACCACCTGTCTCCTCTCACTACATATACAGCCAGGTTAAAACCACCTGTCTCCGCTCTCCACATATACAGCCAGGTTAAAACCACCTGTCTCCTCTCACCACATACACAGCCAGGTTAAAACCACCTGTCTCCTCTCACCACATATACAGCCAGGTTAAAACCACCTGTCTCCTCTCTCCACATATACAGCCAGGTTAAAACCCCCTGTCTCCGCTCTCCACATATACAGCCAGGTTAAAACCACCTGTCTCCTCTCACCACATACACAGCCAGGTTAAAACCACCTGTCTCCTCTCACCACATATACAGCCAGGTTAAAACCACCTGTCTCCTCTCTCCACATATACAGCCAGGTTAAAACCCCCTGTCTCCGCTCTCCACATATACAGCCAGGTTAAAACCACCTGTCTCCTCTCACCACATACACAGCCAGGTTAAAACCACCTGTCTCCTCTCTCCACATATACAGCCAGGTTAAAACCACCTGTCTCCTCTCTCCACATATACAGCCAGGTTAAAACCACCTGTCTCCTCTCTCCACATACACAGCCAGGTTAAAACCCCCTGTCTCCTCTCTCCACATATACAGCCAGGTTAAAACCACCTGTCTCCTCTCACCACATATACAGCCAGGTTAAAACCACCTGTCTCCTCATATACAGCCAGGTTAAAACCACCTGTCTCCTCTCTCCACATATACAGCCAGGTTAAAACCACTAACCATATACAGACATGTTTATATTTTAGTCATTTAGCAGGTGCTCTAATCTAGAGCAAATTATAGTTAGTGTATTCATTTTAAAATAGATAGGTGAGACAACCTTATCTCAGTTATTGTATGTACATTTTTCCTACATACAGCCAAGATAAAGCCACTGTCTCTCCTTATACAATCCAGGATCAACCCTGGCTCTGCCCCATTCCTACCTAGCTTGCTTGCCAAATCTGCTACAGCTTTAGCCAACAATACCAAACATGCCAATGCATGACAATGACAAAGCAGTTGGCTGAAGCAGAACCGATCTGGCTTCCAGGCTAAGTCTTACCGGTTCAACCCAGATATTCAACTCTTTTGCCAGTTACTTTCACCTATTTTGTGGTCCGAGTCATCTTTGTATTCACATTGCTATGTTTAAAAAGGAACCAATAACTTTTTCCAACATTCACTCAATGCATTCTGTGTTTTTACAAAGTGCAGGACAAGCCATTCTATCAGAATGTGTTATTAGACAGCTACTTACATTTTGGAAGCTAATAGATTGCATTTATTAAAGATGAGACATAATAATTGTAATCAGACCGTACTATTACCATGTACATATTATTTGTAACAGAATAAATACCAGAAGAATAACTGCAGATTAAATAATGCTGTAATGGAAAATTCTACACCCAATGTAAACTACTGCCCCTTTAAGAGCTACAATTGATTCTTCACCCTATGTTGTGATTGTTACCAAATATGTTGGTGTCTTCTCACCAGTGAGGGCTGCTGAGGGAAGACGGCTCATTATAATGGCTGAAACAGAGTGAATGGAATGGCATCAAGCACATGGAAACAATGTGTTTGAAGAATTTGATACCATTTAACTTATTCCGCTCCAGCCACTACCATGAGCCCATCCTCCCCAACTACGGTACCACCAACCTCCTGTGCTTCTCACACTACTCAAACTCTACAATGGAATAAACAGCTTGTGAAGTTCTCTTAGCCTATAGATCACATATTACAAACTAATCATCAGAACTAAAAACTTCACATATTTTGGAATTTCTGTGCATCCTTGACAATCGCTAATCAATAGGCCATAACCAAAAACAGCATTCATTTTCTGCAAACCTGCCCATCATCATCTTCTCTCTATTGTGGCACCAGTGTGAGGGTTTATAGCAGGTGAAACGCTGTTGCAGTAGTCTAGTGTGAGGGGTTATAACAGGGGAAACACTGTTGCAGTAGTCTAGTGTGAGGGGTTATGACAGGGGAACTGCTGTTGCAGTAGTCTAGTGTGAGGGGTTATGACAGGTGAAACGCTGTTGCAGTAGTCTAGTGTGAGGGGTTATAACAGGTGAAACACTGTTGCAGTAGTCTAGTGTGAGGGGTATAACAGGGGAAACGCTGTTGCAGTAGTCTAGTGTGAGGGGTTATAACAGGGGAAACGCTGTTGCAGTAGTCTAGTGTGAGGGGTTATGACAGGGGAAACGCTGTTGCAGTAGTCTAGTGTGAGGGGTTATTACAGGTGAAACACTGTTGCAGTAGTCTAGTGTGAGGGGTTATAACAGGGGAAACAGTGTTGCAGTAGTCTAGTGTGAGGGGTTATGACAGGGGAAACTCTGTTGCAGTAGTCTAGTGTGAGGGGTTATAACAGGTGAAACGCTGTTGCAGTAGTCTAGTGTGAGGGGTTATAACAGGGGAAACACTGTTGCAGTAGTCTAGTGTGAGGGGTTATGGCAGGGGAAACGCTGTTGCAGTAGTCTAGTGTGAGGGGTTATGACAGGTGAAACGCTGTTACAGTAGTCTAGTGTGAGGGTTTATAACAGGTGAAACGCTGTTGCAGTAGTCTAGTGTGAGGGGTTATAACAGGGGAACTGCTGTTGCAGTAGTCTAGTGTGAGGGGTTATGACAGGTGAAACGCTGTTGCAGTAGTCTAGTGTGAGGGGTTATAACAGGGGAAACGCTGTTGCAGTAGTCTAGTGTGAGGGGTTATAACAGGAGAAACGCTGTTGCAGTAGTCTAGTGTGAGGGGTTATGACAGGGGAAACGCTGTTACAGTAGTCTAGTGTGAGGGGTTATTACAGGTGAAACGCTGTTGCAGTAGTCTAGTGTGAGGGTTTATAACAGGGGAAACGCTGTTGCAGTAGTCTAGTGTGAGGGGTTATAACAGGGGAAACGCTGTTGCAGTAGTCTAGTGTGAGGGGTTATGACAGGGGAAACGCTGTTGCAGTAGTCTAGTGTGAGGGGTTATAACAGGGGAAACGCTGTTGCAGTAGTCTAGTGTGAGGGGTTATGACAGGGGAAACGCTGTTGCAGTAGTCTAGTGTGAGGGGTTATGACAGGTGAAACACTGTTGCAGTAGTCTAGTGTGAGGGGTTATGACAGGTGAAACAATGTTGCAGTAGTCTAGTGTGAGGGGTTATGACAGGGGAAACACTGTTGCAGTAGTCTAGTGTGAGGGGTTATTACAGGGGAAACTCTGTTGCAGTAGTCTAGTGTGAGGGGTTATGACAGGGGAAACGGTGTTGCAGTAGTCTAGTGTGAGGGTTTATGACAGGTGAAACAGTGTTGCAGTAGTCTAGTGTGAGGGGTTATGACAGGTGAAACGCTGTTGCAGTAGTCTAGTGTGAGGGGTTATGACAGGGGAAACGCTGTTGCAGTAGTCTAGTGTGAGGGGTTATAACAGGGGAAACACGTTTCAGTAGTCTAGTGTGAGGGGTTATGGCAGGGGAAACACTGTTGCAGTAGTCTAGTGTGAGGGGTTATGACAGGGGAAACGGTGTTGCAGTAGTCTAGTGTGAGGGGTTATGACAGGTGAAACACTGTTGCAGTAGTCTAGTGTGAGGGGTTATGACAGGTGAAACAGTGTTGCAGTAGTCTAGTGTGAGGGGTTATTACAGGGGAAACTCTGTTGCAGTAGTCTAGTGTGAGGGGTTATGACAGGGGAAACGGTGTTGCAGTAGTCTAGTGTGAGGGGTTATGACAGGGGAAACAGTGTTGCAGTAGTCTAGTGTGAGGGGTTATGACAGGTGAAACGCTGTTGCAGTAGTCTAGTGTGAGGGGTTATGACAGGGGAAACGGTGTTGCAGTAGTCTAGTGTGAGGGTTTATGACAGGTGAAACAGTGTTGCAGTAGTCTAGTGTGAGGGGTTATGACAGGTGAAACGCTGTTGCAGTAGTCTAGTGTGAGGGGTTATGACAGGGGAAACGCTGTTGCAGTAGTCTAGTGTAAGGGGTTATGACAGGGGAAACGCTGTTGCAGTAGTCTAGTGTGAGGGGTTTATTACAGGGGAAACGCTGTTGCAGTAGTCTAGTGTGAGGGGTTATGACAGGGGAAACACGTTTCAGTAGTCTAGTGTGAGGGGTTATGGCAGGGGAAACACTGTTGCAGTAGTCTAGTGTGAGGGGTTATGACAGGGGAAACGGTGTTGCAGTAGTCTAGTGTGAGGGGTTATGACAGGGGAAACGCTGTTGCAGTAGTCTAGTGTGAGGGGTTATGACAGGTGAAACGCTGTTGCAGTAGTCTAGTGTGAGGGGTTATAACAGGTGAAACGCTGTTGCAGTAGTCTAGTGTGAGGGGTTATAACAGGGGAAACACTGTTGCAGTAGTCTAGTGTGAGGGGTTATGACAGGGGAAACGCTGTTGCAGTAGTCTAGTGTGAGGGGTTATGACAGGGGAAACGCTGTTGCAGTAGTCTAGTGTGAGGGGTTATGACAGGGGAAACACTGTTGCAGTAGTCTAGTGTGAGGGGTTATGACAGTTAAAACGCTGTTGCAGTAGTCTAGTGTGAGGGGTTATGACAGGGGAAACGCTGTTGCAGTAGTCTAGTGTGAGGGGTTATAACAGGGGAAACACTGTTGCAGTAGTCTAGTGTGAGGGGTTATGACAGGGGAAACGCTGTTGCAGTAGTCTAGTGTGAGGGGTTATGACAGGTGAAACGCTGTTGCAGTAGTCTAGTGTGAGGGGTTATTACAGGGAAACACTGTTGCAGTAGTCTAGTGTGAGGGGTTATGACAGGGGAAACACTGTTGCAGTAGTCTAGTGTGAGGGGTTATGACAGGGGAAACACTGTTGCAGTAGTCTAGTGTGAGGGGTTATGACAGGGGAAACACTGTTGCAGTAGTCTAGTGTGAGGGGTTATGACAGGGGAAACACTGTTGCAGTAGTCTAGTGTGAGGGGTTATGACAGGGAAACACTGTTGCAGTAGTCTAGTGTGAGGGGTTATTACAGGGAAACACTGTTGCAGTAGTCTAGTGTGAGGGGTTATGACAGGGGAAACGCTGTTGCAGTAGTCTAGTGTGAGGGGTTATAACAGGTGAAACGCTGTTGCAGTAGTCTAGTGTGAGGGGTTATAACAGGGGAAACACTGTTGCAGTAGTCTAGTGTGAGGGGTTATGACAGGGGAAACGCTGTTGCAGTAGTCTAGTGTGAGGGGTTATGACAGGGGAAACACTGTTGCAGTAGTCTAGTGTGAGGGGTTATGACAGGTGAAACGCTGTTGCAGTAGTCTAGTGTGAGGGGTTTATTACAGGTGAAACGCTGTTACAGTAGTCTAGTGTGAGGGGTTATGACAGGTGAAACGCTGTTGCAGTAGTCTAGTGTGAGGGGTTATGACAGGGGAAACACTGTTGCAGTAGTCTAGTGTGAGGGGTTATGACAGGTGAAACGCTGTTGCAGTAGTCTAGTGTGAGGGGTTATGACAGGGGAAACACTGTTGCAGTAGTCTAGTGTGAGGGGTTATGACAGGGGAAACGCTGTTACAGTAGTCTAGTGTGAGGGGTTATGACAGGGGAAACATTGTTGCAGTAGTCTAGTGTGAGGGGTTATGACAGGGGAAACGCTGTTACAGTAGTCTAGTGTGAGGGGTTATGACAGGGGAAACGCTGTTACAGTAGTCTAGTGTGAGGGGTTATGACAGAGGAAACGCTGTTGCAGTAGTCTAGTGTGAGGGGTTATGACAGGGGAAACACTGTTACAGTAGTCTAGTGTGAGGGTTTATTACAGGGGAAACGCTGTTGCAGTAGTCTAGTGTGAGGGGTTATGACAGGGGAAACACTGTTGCAGTAGTCTAGTGTGAGGGGTTATGACAGGGGAAACACTGTTGCAGTAGTCTAGTGTGAGGGATTATGACAGGGGAAACACTGTTGCAGTAGTCTAGTGTGAGGGGTTATGACAGGGGAAACGCTGTTGCAGTAGTCTAGTGTGAGGGGTTATAACAGGTGAAACGCTGTTGCAGTAGTCTAGTGTGAGGGGTTATAACAGGGGAAACACTGTTGCAGTAGTCTAGTGTGAGGGGTTATAACAGGGGAAACACTGTTGCAGTAGTCTAGTGTGAGGGGTTATGACAGGGGAAACGCTGTTGCAGTAGTCTAGTGTGAGGGGTTATGACAGGGGAAACGCTGTTGCAGTAGTCTAGTGTGAGGGATTATGACAGGGGAAACGCTGTTGCAGTAGTCTAGTGTGAGGGGTTATGACAGGGGAAACACTGTTGCAGTAGTCTAGTGTGAGGGGTTATGACAGTTAAAACGCTGTTGCAGTAGTCTAGTGTGAGGGGTTATGACAGGGGAAACGCTGTTGCAGTAGTCTAGTGTGAGGGGTTATAACAGGGGAAACACTGTTGCAGTAGTCTAGTGTGAGGGGTTATGACAGGGGAAACGCTGTTGCAGTAGTCTAGTGTGAGGGGTTATGACAGGTGAAACGCTGTTGCAGTAGTCTAGTGTGAGGGGTTATTACAGGGAAACACTGTTGCAGTAGTCTAGTGTGAGGGGTTATGACAGGGGAAACACTGTTGCAGTAGTCTAGTGTGAGGGGTTATGACAGGGGAAACACTGTTGCAGTAGTCTAGTGTGAGGGGTTATGACAGGGGAAACACTGTTGCAGTAGTCTAGTGTGAGGGGTTATGACAGGGGAAACACTGTTGCAGTAGTCTAGTGTGAGGGGTTATGACAGGGAAACACTGTTGCAGTAGTCTAGTGTGAGGGGTTATTACAGGGAAACACTGTTGCAGTAGTCTAGTGTGAGGGGTTATGACAGGGGAAACGCTGTTGCAGTAGTCTAGTGTGAGGGGTTATAACAGGTGAAACGCTGTTGCAGTAGTCTAGTGTGAGGGGTTATAACAGGGGAAACACTGTTGCAGTAGTCTAGTGTGAGGGGTTATGACAGGGGAAACGCTGTTGCAGTAGTCTAGTGTGAGGGGTTATGACAGGGGAAACACTGTTGCAGTAGTCTAGTGTGAGGGGTTATGACAGGTGAAACGCTGTTGCAGTAGTCTAGTGTGAGGGGTTTATTACAGGTGAAACGCTGTTACAGTAGTCTAGTGTGAGGGGTTATGACAGGTGAAACGCTGTTGCAGTAGTCTAGTGTGAGGGGTTATGACAGGGGAAACACTGTTGCAGTAGTCTAGTGTGAGGGGTTATGACAGGTGAAACGCTGTTGCAGTAGTCTAGTGTGAGGGGTTATGACAGGGGAAACACTGTTGCAGTAGTCTAGTGTGAGGGGTTATGACAGGGGAAACGCTGTTACAGTAGTCTAGTGTGAGGGGTTATGACAGGGGAAACATTGTTGCAGTAGTCTAGTGTGAGGGGTTATGACAGGGGAAACGCTGTTACAGTAGTCTAGTGTGAGGGGTTATGACAGGGGAAACGCTGTTACAGTAGTCTAGTGTGAGGGGTTATGACAGGGGAAACGCTGTTGCAGTAGTCTAGTGTGAGGGGTTATGACAGGGGAAACGCTGTTACAGTAGTCTAGTGTGAGGGGTTTATAACAGGTGAAACGCTGTTGCAGTAGTCTAGTGTGAGGGGTTATGACAGGGGAAACGCTGTTACAGTAGTCTAGTGTGAGGGGTTATGACAGGGGAAACGCTGTTACAGTAGTCTAGTGTGAGGGGTTATGACAGGGGAAACGCTGTTACAGTAGTCTAGTGTGAGGGGTTTATAACAGGTGAAACGCTGTTGCAGTAGTCTAGTGTGAGGGGTTATGACAGGGGAAACGCTGTTGCAGTAGTCTAGTGTGAGGGGTTTATAACAGGTGAAACGCTGTTGCAGTAGTCTAGTGTGAGGGTTTATTACAGGGGAAACGCTGTTGCAGTAGTCTAGTGTGAGGGGTTATGACAGGGGAAACACTGTTGCAGTAGTCTAGTGTGAGGGGTTATGACAGGGGAAACACTGTTGCAGTAGTCTAGTGTGAGGGATTATGACAGGGGAAACACTGTTGCAGTAGTCTAGTGTGAGGGGTTATGACAGGGGAAACGCTGTTGCAGTAGTCTAGTGTGAGGGGTTATGACAGGGGAAACACTGTTGCAGTAGTCTAGTGTGAGGGGTTATAACAGGGGAAACACTGTTGCAGTAGTCTAGTGTGAGGGGTTATGACAGGGGAAACACTGTTGCAGTAGTCTAGTGTGAGGGGTTATGACAGGGGAAACGCTGTTGCAGTAGTCTAGTGTGAGGGGTTATGACAGGGGAAGCACTGTTGCAGTAGTCTAGTGTGAGGGGTTTTAACAGGTGAAACGCTGTTGCAGTAGTCTAGTGTGAGGGGTTATAACAGGGGAAACGCTGTTGCAGTAGTCTAGTGTGAGGGGTTATAACAGGGGAAACGGTGTTGCAGTAGTCTAGTGTGAGGGGTTAGGACAGGGGAAACGCTGTTGCAGTAGTCTAGTGTGAGGGGTTATAACAGGGGAAACGCTGTTGCAGTAGTCTAGTGTGAGGGGTTATAACAGGTGAAACGCTGTTGCAGTAGTCTAGTGTGAGGGGTTATAACAGGTGAAACGCTGTTGCAGTAGTCTAGTGTGAGGGGTTATGACAGGGGAAACGCTGTTGCAGTAGTCTAGTGTGAGGGGTTATAACAGGGGAAACGCTGTTGCAGTAGTCTAGTGTGAGGGGTTATAACAGGGGAAACGCTGTTGCAGTAGTCTAGTGTGAGGGGTTATGACAGGGGAAACGCTGTTGCAGTAGTCTAGTGTGAGGGGTTATGACAGGGGAAACGCTGTTACAGTAGTCTAGTGTGAGGGGTTATGACAGGGGAAACACTGTTGCAGTAGTCTAGTGTGAGGGGTTATGACAGGGGAAACACTGTTGCAGTAGTCTAGTGTGAGGGTTTATTACAGGGGAAACACATTTGCAGTAGTCTAGTGTGAGGGGTTATGACAGGGGAAACGCTGTTGCAGTAGTCTAGTGTGAGGGGTTAGGACAGGGGAAACACTGTTGCAGTAGTCTAGTGTGAGGGGTTATAACAGGGGAAACACTGTTGCAGTAGTCTAGTGTGAGGGGTTATAACAGGGGAAACACTGTTGCAGTAGTCTAGTGTGAGGGGTTATGACAGGTGAAACACTGTTGCAGTAGTCTAGTGTGAGGGGTTATGACAGGGGAAACGCTGTTGCAGTAGTCTAGTGTGAGGGGTTATGACAGGTGAAACGCTGTTGCAGTAGTCTAGTGTGAGGGGTTATGACAGGTGAAACGCTGTTGCAGTAGTCTAGTGTGAGGGGTTATGACAGGGGAAACACTGTTGCAGTAGTCTAGTGTGAGGGGTTATGACAGGGGAAACGCTGTTGCAGTAGTCTAGTGTGAGGGGTTATGACAGGTGAAACGCTGTTGCAGTAGTCTAGTGTGAGGGGTTATGACAGGGGAAACGCTGTTGCAGTAGTCTAGTGTGAGGGGTTATGACAGGGGAAACACTGTTGCAGTAGTCTAGTGTGAGGGGTTATGACAGGTGAAACGCTGTTGCAGTAGTCTAGTGTGAGGGGTTATTACAGGTGAAACGCTGTTGCAGTAGTCTAGTGTGAGGGGTTATGACAGGTGAAACACATTTGCAGTAGTCTAGTGTGAGGGGTTATGACAGGGGAAACGGTGTTGCAGTAGTCTAGTGTGAGGGGTTATGACAGGGGAAACAGTGTTGCAGTAGTCTAGTGTGAGGGGTTATGACAGGGGAAACGCTGTTACAGTAGTCTAGTGTGAGGGGTTATGACAGGGGAAACGCTGTTGCAGTAGTCTAGTGTGAGGGGTTATAACAGGGGAAACACTGTTGCAGTAGTCTAGTGTGAGGGGTTATGACAGGGGAAACGGTGTTGCAGTAGTCTAGTGTGAGGGTTATGACAGGGGAAACGCTGTTGCAGTAGTCTAGTGTGAGGGGTTATGACAGGGGAAACACTGTTGCAGTAGTCTAGTGTGAGGGGTTATGACAGGGGAAACGCTGTTGCAGTAGTCTAGTGTGAGGGATTATAACAGGTGAAACACTGTTGCAGTAGTCTAGTGTGAGGGTTTATGACAGGGGAAACGCTGTTGCAGTAGTCTAGTGTGAGGGATTATAACAGGTGAAACACTGTTGCAGTAGTCTAGTGTGAGGGGTTATGACAGGGGAAACACTGTTGCAGTAGTCTAGTGTGAGGGGTTATGACAGTTAAAACGCTGTTGCAGTAGTCTAGTGTGAGGGGTTATGACAGGGGAAACGCTGTTGCAGTAGTCTAGTGTGAGGGGTTATGACAGGGGAAACACTGTTGCAGTAGTCTAGTGTGAGGGGTTATGACAGGGGAAACACTGTTGCAGTAGTCTAGTGTGAGGGGTTATGGCAGGGGAAACACTGTTGCAGTAGTCTAGTGTGAGGGGTTATGACAGGGGAAACACTGTTGCAGTAGTCTAGTGTGAGGGGTTATGACAGGGGAAACGCTGTTACAGTAGTCTAGTGTGAGGGGTTATGACAGGTGAAACACTGTTGCAGTAGTCTAGTGTGAGGGGTTATGACAGTTAAAACGCTGTTGCAGTAGTCTAGTGTGAGGGGTTATGACAGTTAAAACGCTGTTGCAGTAGTCTAGTGTGAGGGGTTATGACAGGGGAAACGCTGTTGCAGTAGTCTAGTGTGAGGGGTTATGACAGTTAAAACGCTGTTGCAGTAGTCTAGTGTGAGGGGTTATGACAGGGGAAACACTGTTGCAGTAGTCTAGTGTGAGGGGTTATGACAGGGGAAACACTGTTGCAGTAGTCTAGTGTGAGGGGTTATGGCAGGGGAAACACTGTTGCAGTAGTCTAGTGTGAGGGGTTATGACAGGGGAAACACTGTTGCAGTAGTCTAGTGTGAGGGGTTATAACAGGGGAAACGCTGTTGCAGTAGTCTAGTGTGAGGGGTTATGACAGGGGAAACACTGTTGCAGTAGTCTAGTGTGAGGGGTTATGACAGGGGAAACGCTGTTGCAGTAGTCTAGTGTGAGGGGTTATGACAGGGGAAACATTGTTGCAGTAGTCTAGTGTGAGGGGTTATGACAGGGGAAACGCTGTTGCAGTAGTCTAGTGTGAGGGGTTATGACAGGTGAAACGCTGTTGCAGTAGTCTAGTATGAGGGTTTATTACAGGGGAAACGCTGTTGCAGTAGTCTAGTGTGAGGGATTATGACAGGGGAAACACTGTTGCAGTAGTCTAGTGTGAGGGGTTATGATAGGGGAAACACTGTTACAGTAGTCTAGTGTGAGGGGTTATGACAGGGGAAACACTGTTACAGTAGTCTAGTGTGAGGGGTTATGACAGGGGAAACACTGTTGCAGTAGTCTAGTGTGAGGGGTTATGACAGGGGAAACACTGTTGCAGTAGTCTAGTGTGAGGGGTTATGACAGGGGAAACGCTGTTGCAGTAGTCTAGTGTGAGGGGCTATGACAGGGGAAACGCTGTTGCAGTAGTCTAGTGTGAGGGGTTATGACAGGTGAAACGCTGTTACAGTAGTCTAGTGTGAGGGGTTATGACAGGTGAAACGCTGTTGCAGTAGTCTAGTGTGAGGGGTTATGACAGGTGAAACGCTGTTGCAGTAGTCTAGTGTGAGGGGTTATGACAGGGGAAACGCTGTTGCAGTAGTCTAGTGTGAGGGTTTATTACAGGGGAAACACATTTGCAGTAGTCTAGTGTGAGGGGTTATGACAGGGGAAACGCTGTTGCAGTAGTCTAGTGTGAGGGGTTATGACAGGTGAAACGCTGTTGCAGTAGTCTAGTGTGAGGGGTTATGACAGGGGAAACGCTGTTGCAGTAGTCTAGTGTGAGGGGTTATGACAGGTGAAACGCTGTTGCAGTAGTCTAGTGTGAGGGGTTATAACAGGGGAAACGCTGTTGCAGTAGTCTAGTGTGAGGGGTTATGACAGGGGAAACGCTGTTACAGTAGTCTAGTGTGAGGGGTTATGACAGGGGAAACACTGTTACAGTAGTCTAGTGTGAGGGGTTATAACAGGTGAAACGCTGTTGCAGTAGTCTAGTGTGAGGGATTATGACAGGGGAAACGCTGTTGCAGTAGTCTAGTGTGAGGGTTTATTACAGGTGAAACGCTGTTACAGTAGTCTAGTGTGAGGGGTTATGACAGGGGAAACACTGTTACAGTAGTCTAGTGTGAGGGGTTATAACAGGTGAAACGCTGTTGCAGTAGTCTAGTGTGAGGGATTATGACAGGGGAAACGCTGTTGCAGTAGTCTAGTGTGAGGGGTTATGACAGGGGAAACGCTGTTGCAGTAGTCTAGTGTGAGGGGTTATAACAGGTGAAACGCTGTTGCAGTAGTCTAGTGTGAGGGGTTATGACAGGTGAAACGCTGTTGCAGTAGTCTAGTGTGAGGGGTTATGACAGGTGAAACGCTGTTGCAGTAGTCTAGTGTGAGGGGTTATGACAGGGGAAACGGTGTTGCAGTAGTCTAGTGTGAGGGGTTATAACAGGGGAAACGCTGTTGCAGTAGTCTAGTGTGAGGGGTTATGACAGGGGAAACGGTGTTGCAGTAGTCTAGTGTGAGGGGTTATGACAGGGGAAACGCTGTTGCAGTAGTCTAGTGTGAGGGGTTATGACAGGGGAAACTCTGTTGCAGTAGTCTAGTGTGAGGGGTTATGACAGGTGAAACGCTGTTGCAGTAGTCTAGTGTGAGGGGTTATAACAGGTGAAACGCTGTTGCAGTAGTCTAGTGTGAGGGGTTATGACAGGGGAAACGCTGTTGCAGTAGTCTAGTGTGAGGGGTTATGACAGGGGAAACGCTATTGCAGTAGTCTAGTGTGAGGGGTTATAACAGGTGAAACACTGTTGCAGTAGTCTAGTGTGAGGGGTTATGACAGGTGAAACGCTGTTGCAGTAGTCTAGTGTGAGGGGTTATGACAGGGGAAACACTGTTGCAGTAGTCTAGTGTGAGGGGTTATGACAGGGGAAACACTGTTGCAGTAGTCTAGTGTGAGGGGCTATGACAGGTGAAACGCTGTTGCAGTAGTCTAGTGTGAGGGGTTATAACAGGGGAAACACTGTTGCAGTAGTCTAGTGTGAGGGGTTATGACAGGGGAAACACTGTTGCAGTATTCTAGTGTGAGGGGTTATGACAGGGGAAACACTGTTGCAGTAGTCTAGTGTGAGGGGTTATGACAGGGGAAACACTGTTGCAGTATTCTAGTGTGAGGGGTTATAACAGGGGAAACACTGTTGCAGTAGTCTAGTGTGAGGGGTTATGACAGGGGAAACACTGTTGCAGTAGTCTAGTGTGAGGGGTTATGACAGGGGAAACACTGTTGCAGTAGTCTAGTGTGAGGGGTTATGACAGGTGAAACGCTGTTGCAGTAGTCTAGTGTGAGGGGTTATTACAGGTGAATCGCTGTTGCAGTAGTCTAGTGTGAGGGGTTATGACAGGTGAAACACATTTGCAGTAGTCTAGTGTGAGGGGTTATGACAGGGGAAACGGTGTTGCAGTAGTCTAGTGTGAGGGGTTATAACAGGGGAAACACTGTTGCAGTAGTCCAGTGTGAGGGGTTATGACAGGGGAAACGCTGTTGCAGTAGTCTAGTGTGAGGGGTTATGACAGGGGAAACAGTGTTGCAGTAGTCTAGTGTGAGGGGTTATGACAGGGGAAACGCTGTTACAGTAGTCTAGTGTGAGGGGTTATGACAGGGGAAACGCTGTTGCAGTAGTCTAGTGTGAGGGGTTATGACAGGGGAAACACTGTTGCAGTAGTCTAGTGTGAGGGGTTATGACAGGGGAAACGCTGTTGCAGTAGTCTAGTGTGAGGGGTTATGACAGGGGAAACACTGTTGCAGTAGTCTAGTGTGAGGGGTTATGACAGGGGAAACGCTGTTGCAGTAGTCTAGTGTGAGGGGTTATAACAGGGGAAACACTGTTACAGTAGTCTAGTGTGAGGGGTTATGACAGGGGAAACACTGTTGCAGTAGTCTAGTGTGAGGGGTTATGACAGGGGAAACGCTGTTGCAGTAGTCTAGTGTGAGGGGTTATGACAGGTGAAACGCGTTTGCAGTAGTCTAGTGTGAGGGGTTATGACAGGTGAAACGCGTTTGCAGTAGTCTAGTGTGAGGGGTTATGACAGGTGAAACGCGTTTGCAGTAGTCTAGTGTGAGGGGTTATGACAGGTGAAACACTGTTGCAGTAGTCTAGTGTGAGGGGTTATGACAGGTGAAACACTGTTGCAGTAGTCTAGTGTGAGGGATTATGGGTCTCGACCCCGCCCTGTGCAACTGGGTCCTGGACTTCCTGACGGGCCACCCCCAGGTGGTGAGGGTAGGTAACAACATCTCCACCCCGCTGATCCTCAACACTGGGGCCCCACAAGGGTGCGTTCTGAGCCCTCTCCTGTACTCCCTGTTCACCCACGACTGCGTGGCCATGCACGCCTCCAACTCAATCATCAAGTTTGCGTATGACACTACAGTGGTAGGCTTGATTACCAACAACGACGAGACGGCCTACAGGGAGGAGGTGAGGGCCCTCGGAGTGTGGTGTCAGGAAAATAACCTCACACTCAACGTCAACAAAACAAAGGAGATGATTGTGGACTTCAGGAAACAGCAGAGGGAGCACCCCCCTATCCACATCGACGGGTCAGTAGTGGAGAAGGTGGAAAGTTTTAAGTTCCTCGGTGTACACATCACGGACAAACTGAATTGGTCCACCCACACAGACAGCCGTTGTGAAGAAGGCGCAGCAGCGCCTCTTCAACCTCAGGAGGCTGAAGAAATTCGGCTTGTCACCAAAAGCACTCACAAACTTCTACAGATGCACAATCGAGAGCATCCTGTCGGGCTGTATCACCGCCTGGTACGGCAACTGCTCCGCCCACAACCGTAAGGCTCTCCAGAGGGTAGTGAGGTCTGCAGAACGCATCACCGGGGGCAAACTACCTGCCCTCCAGGACACCTACACCACCCGATGTCACAGGAAGGCCATAAAGATCATCAAGGACAACAACCACCCAAGCCACTGCCTGTTCACCCCGCTATCATCCAGAAGGCGAGGTCAGTGCAGGTGCATCAAAGCAGGGACCGAGAGACTGAAAAACAGCTTCTATCTCAAGGCCATCAGACTGTTAAACAGCCACCACTAACATTTAGCGGCCGCTGCCAACATACTGACTCAACTCCAGCCACTTTAAAAATGGGAATTGATGGAAATTATGTAAAAATGTACCACTAGCCACTTTAAACAATGCCACTTAATATAATGTTTACATACCCTACATTACCCATCTCATATGTATATGTATATACTGTACTCTATATCATCTACTGCATCTTGCCATCTTTATGTAATACATGTACCACTAGCCACTTTAAACTATGCCACTTTATGTTTACATACCCTACAGTACTCATCTCATATGTATATACCGTACTCTATACCATCTACTGCATCTTGCCTATGCCGTTCTGTACCATCACTCATTCATATATCTTTATGTACATATTCTTTATCCCTTTACACTTGCGTGTATAAGGTAGTAGTTGTGGAATTGTTAGGTTAGATTACTTGTTGTTATTACTGCATTGTCGGAACTAGAAGCACAAGCATTTCGCTACACTCGCATTAACATCTGCTAACCATGTGTATGTGACTAATAAAATTTGATTTGATTTGATTTGACAGGGGAAACGCTGTTGCAGTAGTCTAGTGTGTGATGTGAGAATAATGACAAGTGAACCTGGGTGGCTTCGTGTTCTCATTGCCCTAAAAAAGGGATCCGGACGGCGGAATTCAAGCAAACCGAACTCAGACCACCTCTTGAGATGGTTTTAGTTCACTTCGCATTGGGAGGCTCTTTTGAGGGGTCTGAGTTCAAAAATTCTGCGTAATGAATTGAGTTCACAAGAATTGGCTGAACAGGACCAAGTGTGAAAACACCCATAGAAATAAGGGTACAGTTAGGGTGCAAATTGTTCGCTGGGGTAAAAAAAAAATATCAAAATACATATAATGTACCTTCAGAGGTACCCATAATGATGTCACATGGTACTGTTCGCTACCTGTGCGGATAATCTAGTACTGGTGTTCCCAAACTGGGGTACGTGCAATGCTGTCGGTGGTACGCCAAATAAAAATGTGACTCACATTTCCCAAAATATATATATATATATAAATATATATATTTATTTTATTTGTTTTAATTTTCAAACAGTCAATTTATATTTTCCAACAGGGCTATACATTTGGGTGAGGTTTTTTTCTCGCCTGAGTAGCCTCGTTTCACTGCAAAAAAAAAAAATCAACCATCTAACCACCTGTCAAATACAGGTAGCTTAGTCAAATAATTAACATCCAATCACATTAACCTCTCGCAGGAATTCCACTAACGGTCCATATGTAGCCAAACGTAGCTGCTGCTCATTCCGTTTGCTTGAAAATGGATAAAAGGTTTAAAAAAAGTAAGGCCCACATCCACAGAGACACGTACCAGCTCTACTGGTAGTACTGCTACTACCAGCAGTACTACACCTGCACCTGTCGACTACACAAGTTGTGTTGCTTCCACGAGCACATCCAATGCTAGCATCAGTAATTCTACATTTGTTGTTAGCCCAGCTAGCATGGACACTGGCGGTTGTGAATCTGATGCAGCCGAAGAGCTGCCCGGGAATGCACCGAACAACAGACAGGAACGTCTCATCATATGATGAGAACTACATTGATTTGGGGTTCACTTATATTGGGAGTAGTGCCTTTCCTCAGCCACAGTGTGTTATATGTGTAAAATCTCACAACTCAATGAAACCTTCACTCTGGCGCAGACATTTAGAAACAAAACATGCCCATTTGAAAAATAATCCTCAGGAGTTTTTTAAAGTGAGAATTAAGTCAACTTTCGAGTAATAAGACAAGTATAAAAGTAACAGATGCCATTAATAAGAAGGGGCTAGAAGCGTCTTATATGGGGAGCTACAGAGTGGCTAGGACAGGCAAGCCCCATACTTTTGTGGAGGACTTAATTCTTCCTGCTGCCACGGATATGGCTGTGGGAAAAGGACAACAAAACTAGACAGACAATACCTTCATCAAACAACACTGTTTCACGACGCATCAGCATACCACCCTGCATACCACTGCTGGCTTGCTTCTGAAGCTAAGCAGGGTTGGTCCTGGTCAGTCCCTGGATGGGAGACCAGATGCTGCTGGAAGTGGTGTTGGAGGGCCAGTAGGAGGCACTCTTTCCTCTGGTCTAAAAAAAAAATATCCCAATGCCCCAGGGCAGTGATTGGGGACACTGCCCTGTGTAGGGTGCCGTCTTTCGGATGGGACGTTAAACGGGTGTCCTGACTCTCTGAGGTCATTAAAGATCCCATGGCAACTTATCGTAAGGGTAGGGGTGTTAACCCCGGTGTCCTGGCTAAATTCCCAATCTGGCCCTCAAACCATCATGGTCACCTAATAATCCCCAGTTTACAATTGGCTCATTCATCCCCCTCCTCTCCCCTGTAACTATTCCCCAGGTCGTTGCTGCAAATGAGAACGTGTTCTCAGTCAACTTACCTGGTAAAATAATGGTAAAATAAATAAATAAATAACATGGCAGGAGATGTTTTGAAACAATTACTGCTTCGCATACAAGCCAGTGAATTCTATGCGTTACAGCTGGATGAGTCAACAGACGTGGCGGGCTTGGCACAGCTCCTGGTATATGTCTGTTATGTTTATGGGGGGTCAATTAAGGAAGACATCCTCTACTGGAAACCAGGAGAGCAGGAGAGGATATTTTTTAAGTACAGGACAGCTTTGTGACATCAAATGGACTTTGGTGGTCAAGATTTGTTGGTATCTGTACTGATGGTGCAAAAGCCATGACAGGGAGACATAGTGGAGTGGTAACGTGTGTGCAAGCAGTTGCTCCTGATGCCACTTGTGTACACTGCAGCATCCACCGAGAGGCTCTTGCTGCCAAGGGAATGCCTGACAGCTTGAAAGACGTTTTGGACACTACAGTGAAAATGGTTAACTTTGTTAAAGCAAGGCCCCTGAATTATTGTGTATTTTCTACACTATGCAATGATATGGGCAGCAACCATGTAACGCTTTTACAACATACAGAAGTGTGCTGGTTATCAAGGGGCAAAGTATTGACACATGTTTTTAAATTGAGAGACGAGCTTAAAGTTTTCTTTACTGACCTTCATTTTCATTTGTCTGACCGCTTGCATGATGACGAGTTTCTCAGACGACTGGCCTATCTGGGTAATGTTTTTTCTCACCTGAATGATCTGAATCTAGGATTACAGGGACTCTCCGCAACTATAGTCAATGTGCGGGACAACATTGAGGCTATGATTAAGAAGTTGGAGCTCTTTTCTGTCTGCATTAACAAGGACAACACATAGGTCTTTCCATCATTTTAGATTTTTTGTGTGCAAATGAACTCAAGCTTACGGACAATGTCAAACGTGATGTAGGGAAGCACCTGACTGAGTTGGGTGCACAGATACTTTCCAGAAACGGATGGCACAAACAACTGGATTCATTATGCCTTTCATGCCCTGCCTTCAGTCCAGTTATTGATATCTGAACAAGAGAGCCTCATCAAAATTGCAACAAGCGGTTCTGTGAAAAATGAATTTAATCAGAAGCCACTGCCAGATTTCTGGATTGGGCTGCGCTCAGAGTATCCTGCCTTGGCAAATCACTCTGTTAAGACACTGATGCCCTTTGCAACCACTTACCTATGTGAGAGTGGATTCTCGGCCCTCACTAGCATGAAAACAAAATACATGCACAGACTATGTGTGTAAAATTATTTAAGACTGAGACTCTCTCCAATATAACCCAACATTGCAGAGTTATGTGCATCCTTTCAAGCACACCCTTCTCAGTAACCTGTGGTGAGTTGTTCACAATTTTCGGTGAACAAATAAGGTTTTATATGTAAGATGGTTAAATAAAGAGCAAAATCATTGATTATTATTATATTATTACTTGTGCCCTGGTCCTATAAGAGCTCTTTGTCACTTCCCATGTGCCGGGTTGTGACAAAAACTCCCACTCATTCTTATGTTTAATAAATGTCTCATATAGTGTGTGTGTGTGGCAGGCTTATGATGATGGCAAAAAACAACATTTGAGAGTGTGCTGACCCTGGTGCTAGAGGGGGTACACAGCTGGAGGTTGAATGTATGAAGGGGTACGGGACTATAAAAGGTTTGGGAACTACTGATCTAGCATAATGGTACATTTTTGTACCCAATATTTTGAATATAAAGATACAATCAACTCCACAATTTCTCAATACCCCACCATAAGGAACAATCATCAAACTCCACAGGTCTGTTTCTCAATACCCCACCATAAGGAACAATCATCAAACTCCACAGGTCTGTTTCTCAATACCCCACCATAAGGAACAATCATCAAACTCCACAGGTCTGTTTCTCAATACCCCACCATAAGGAACAATCATCAAACTCCACAATGAAGGTACAGGTCTGTTTCTCAATACCCCACCATAAGGAACAATCATCAAACTCCACAATGAAGGTACAGGTCTGTTTCTCAATACCCCACCATAAGGAACAATCATCAAACTCCACAGGTCTGTTTCTCAATACCCCACCATAAGGAACAATCATCAAACTCCACAGGTCTGTTTCTCAATACCCCACCATAAGGAACAATCATCAAACTCCACAGGTCTGTTTCTCAATACCCCACCATAAGGAACAATCATCAAACTCCACAATGAAGGTACAGGTCTGTTTCTCAATACCCCACCATAAGGAACAATCATCAAACTCCACAGGTCTGTTTCTCAATACCCCACCATAAGGAACAATCATCAAACTCCACAATGAAGGTACAGGTCTGTTTCTCAATACCCCACCATAAGGAACAATCATCAAACTCCACAATGAAGGTACAGGTCTGTTTCTCAATACCCCACCATAAGGAACAATCATCAAACTCCACAGGTCTGTTTCTCAATACCCCACCATAAGGAACAATGATGCATTTTGCCACTTAAAAATAACTAACAGCTTTGTCACTGTGGCGATATCCTAAAAGGCAAAATTGTACCATAATCATTATCATGATCACATTTCCCAACATGCAGGTAGATTTATTATTATTTATTTTTATGTGTTTTTGTGTGTACATTGATTGATGTGTTAATCTTATGCTACACAAAGATAAATACCATACATTTTTCTAAACTAGTTGTATTTGTTGCAACCATTACTGAAATGGTTGTTCCATTTTAAAAGGCCTAGGTAGTCTCCTCACAATGTTCCCAACCCTAGCAGTCATTCTGAATGCAGGTTGCAGGTGAATACAAATTCCAACTGTTGGATATCATTACCCTGGCTGGATTCTAATTGGAATTACACACCAGTTTGCACTACCAGCATGTGAATTGCAGATAAGTTTCAAAATCCTGGTAACTTTCCCCAAACTCTCAGGTTTTCCAGAAATCCCAGTAGGAGATTCCTGGAAACAGGATGGAATAAGCAGGAAATCCAGAAAGTGAATGGAATTTTGCAACCCTACTTAGAGGCCTGATGTGGCCTGTAAACCACCCATGAGTGGGAGTGTTGTACCAGTTTAAGTGGTCTATGGTAGAGGTACTATCTGAGGTATGAACTGGGGTACAATTATGTCCCTATAACTGAAGTCAGAAAGGTCCTACCTTACAAGGTACCACTACAGTAACAAATCTTAAGCTGTTTCTAAGAGTGTATTCTATTCTATGTACCCTGCAACACTGGACATGTAACAGTCAGTAGAGCTTGTATTAAACATCTCTGTCTCTTCCCAGTACTATAACCCTTATCTAACCTATGTCAACTGTTAAAGAGGCCGAACTGACACCTCCTCTCTGCATGCAGCCACAGGGGAGAGACGGTCCATTTGAGGTGAAACATTACAGTCCACTTAGTGTATCAGTTCCAATCAATACTAATGTGTGGATGTTCCCACGCTGACAGCCCAGTACCCACAGGAGCATGTAGTGTGCTAGGCTGTTGGCTGGGCTCATGGTGGTGGGTTGGAGGTGTAAGAAGAGGAGAGAACTGGTGTGTTGTTGGCTGATTTCTCGAAAAATCGTTTGACACAAACACCACAGAACACACAGGCTGCCCTCCCTGGCATCACACACGCATGCACGCACACACCACCAGACTGGTGTAGAATGGTCATCGTGGAAAAACACAGAGACTGTATCCACAGCTTTTACAGCTACTGTGCTGGCTGTGTCAATATAGAGACTGCCCTCTTTTCTCTGAGTGTTAATTCAAACAGAATGTGGAGAGTGTGGAGAGACAGAGAGATGGAGGAGAATAGGGGGGAAGAGACAAGGAGGGAGGGAGGGAGGGGGCGGGACAGAGAGCAGAGCAACACATGGAAGTGAGCAATTCAGATTTTATAAAAATCCATCACACTAGAGGCTTGTTTATGTCTGTGTGGAGGAGGAGAGGAGGATGGATGGATGATGAAAAGAGAACGGTAGGAAGGAAGGAGTGTTGGTGGGAGACATTGCAGAGCTTGAGGGGAAAACGGGCTGAAATATGTTGAAATGGAAGCAAGGAAATGGAGGAGGAAAAACTGATCAGGGATGCATATGGTGTGGCTAAACGACAAACGAGAAAACGGGAGAGAAAGAAAAAGAGAGAGAGATAACAAGAAAGAGAGCAAGAAAGAAGGGAGAGAGAGAGAGAAAGGTTGAAAAGAGAAAATAGAGAAAATGCTAAAGAGAGAGAGAGAGCAAAAGAGGAATATGAGGAATACATTTACATTTAAGTCATTTAGCAGACGCTCTTATCCAGAGCGACTTACAAATTGGATAGACACTCACCCATTCCAGTGGCTTCTCCACAGGCGAGCACAATCCCTTCTCTGTGATGCCATCCTGGGTAGGAGCAGAGAGAGATCCTGGAGCTCCCGCCTCAGAATACCAATAGGGTTGCTATTATCAGCTCATAGATACACACACACTGGCACTGAATAGGAGAATGCCAGACACACACTGGCACTGAATAGGAGAATGCCACACACACACACACACACACACACACACACACACACACACACACACACACACACACACACACACACACACACACACACACACACACACACACACACACACACACACACACACACACACACACACACACAGAGTTAGGTCTGAGGCCGACACTTTAATATCAACTCCACAAACCTTTATCTAATTTCTGGCTTCATTTTTCTTTGTCTCTCTCTTTCCATGACCCCCTTCTCTTGCTCTCTTTCTCACTCTTTCTCTCTCTCTATGAAAATAATTACAGCATTATAAAAGCCTGAAAAAAAACATCAAAATATACTGCGACACTCACACACACACACACACACACACACACACACACACACACACACACACACACACACACGGTATATACCATTTACACAATCCCAATGTAACGCAGCAGTCCCAATGACGATGCCGGCCGTATGTTGCAGTTGCAGTCTGTTCCGGGTAGAATGGTGTTAAACAGGAATGAGCACCCTGTTATCATCCGTTCCCCCTCTGTCTGGACTCTTCTCCTCCGTCTGATGCCCAAATAAGAGGATGAAAGACCAGACTCTCTTCTCTTTTCTCTCCGTAGTGTCTATTCTCTTATTCTCCTTAATTTATTGGTTAGTTCAAGGTTATCTTTATCCCTGCTACCAGTGTACTTTGCTGTGATTCCATGACACTCGACTGAAAACTGCATTTACTAACTCACCCTCTCTCTCGCTTTTTCCTTTCTCAATAATATCCCCGTACCTTCTCAGCTCTCTCTCCAATCCAATCAGCACTGTCTCCCTCCCTCTGTCCCTCCCTCTGTCCCTCGCTCTGCTCCCTCCTACTCTGTTGCCTCCCCCTCCTTCCTATCACCCACTCCCTCTCTCTCTCTCGGGTTTTCTGAGAGACAAATATCAACTGCCCCCCGTCTCTATCAGTCTTGGAGATAAGTATTTGAACCAAAACGGAAAGAGAAAATCAACATGTGAATACACACACACACACAGAGACACACACACACACACACACACACACACACACACACACACACACACACACACACACACACACACACACACACACACACACACACACAGAGACACACACACACACAGAGACACACACACACACACACACACACACACACACAGAGACACACAGAGACACACACACACACACACACACACACACACACACACACACACACACACACACACACACACACACACACACACACACACACACACACACACACACACACACACAGAGACACACACACACAGAGGACAGTAATCATACGGAAGTCCTCCTTCCCCAGCTGGAGTGAATGACCCTGACAGGACTTGACATGGTTACATGCTCAGGGTGACAAACAAAATCACACACTTCATACACACCCAGACCTACACACAAACGAACGCATGTGTACGCACGCACGCACGCACGCACGCACACACACAGCTACATGCTCAAGGAGACAAACACAATCACAGGACCACATCTGTGTGTTAAAACTCAGAATAAACACACAGGCACAGCTTACATCTCAACAACACAGATGAAGATACACGCAGTACACACACGGTTGAACACACATACACAAACATTTATCCCTCCCTACACACACACAGAACATATGATCTTTCCTGTGGCAGCATCCTGACACTTCAGAGGGGAATATACACTATTTATGTATAACTTCCAGACAGACACTACCACCAGACAGACAGTCACATGAGGAACACTCAACAACATGACAGGTAGGCAAGCTGAGAACAAGTTCTCATTTACAATTGCGACCAGGCCAAGATAAAGCAAAGCAGCTCGACACATACAACAACACAGAGTTACACATGGAGTAAAACAAACATACAGTGAATAATACAGTAGAAAAATAAGTCTATATACAATGTGAGCAAATGAGGTGAGATAAGGGAGGTAAAGGCAAAAAAAAGGCCATGGTGGCAAAGTAAATACAATATAGCAAGTAAAACACTGGAATGGTTGATTTGCAGTGGAAGAATGTGCAAAGTAGAGATAGAAATAATGGGGTGCAAAGGAGCAAAATAAATAAATACAGTAGGGGGAGAGGTAGTTGTTTGGGCTAAATTATAGATGGGCTATGTACAGGTGCAGTAATCTGTGAGCTGCTCTGACAGCTGGTGCTTAAAGCTAGTGAGGGAGATAAGTGTTTCCAGTTTCAGAGATTTTTGTAGTTCGTTCCAGTCATCGGCAGCAGAGAACTGGAAGGAGAGGCGGCCAAATGAAGAATTGGTTTTGGGGGTGACCAGAGAGATATACCTGCTGGAGCGCGTGCTACAGGTGGGTGCTGCTATGGTGACCAGCGAGCTGAGATAAGGGAGGACTTTACCTAGCAGGGTCTTGTAGATGACTTGGAGCCAGTGGGTTTGGCGACGAGTATGAAGCGAGGGCCAGCCAACGAGAGCATACAGGTCGCAGCGGTGGGTAGTATGTAGGGCTTTGGTGACAAAATAGATGGCACTGTGATAGACTGCATCAAATTTGTTGAGTAGAGTGTTGGAGGCTATTTTTAAAATGACATCGCCAAAGTTGAGGATCGGTAGGATGGTCAGTTTTACAAGGGTATGTTTGGTAGCATGAGTGAAGGATGCTTTGTTGCAATATAGGAAGCCAATTCTAGATTTAACATTTGGATTGGATATGTTTGATATGAGTCTGGAAAGAGAGTTTACAGTCTAACCAGACACCTAGGTATTTGTAGTTGTCCACATATTCTAAGTCAGAGCTGTCCAGAGT
The DNA here is from genome assembly GCF_029448725.1 of Salvelinus fontinalis. Taxonomy (NCBI): domain Eukaryota; kingdom Metazoa; phylum Chordata; class Actinopteri; order Salmoniformes; family Salmonidae; genus Salvelinus; species Salvelinus fontinalis. The sequence continues at coordinate 10,053,097 of NC_074702.1, forward strand.
AGTGATGTTGGACAGGCGGGCAGGTGCAGGCAGTGATCGGTTGAAGAGCCTGCATTTAGTTTTACTTGTATTTAAGAGCAATTGGAGGCCAAGGAAGGAGAGTTGTATGGCATTGAAGCTCGCCTGAAGGGTTGTTAACACAGTGTCCAAAGAAGGGCCAGAAGTATACAGAATGGTGTCGTCTGCGTAGAGGTGGATCAGAGACTCACCAGCAGCAAGAGCGACATCATTGATGTATACAGAGAAGAGAGTCGGTCCAATAATTGAACCCTGTGGCATCCCCATAGAGACTGCCAGAGGCCCGGACAACAGGCCCTCCGATTTGACACACTGAACTCTATCAGAGAAGTAGTTGGTGAACCAGGCGAGGCAATCATTTTAGAAACCAAGGCTATCGAGTCTGCCGATGAGGATGTGATGATTGACAGAGTCGAAAGCCTTGGCCAGGTCAATGAATACAACTGCACAGTATTGTTTCTTATCGATGGCGGTTAAGATATCGTTTGGGACCTTGAGCGTAGCTGAGGTGCACCCATGACCAGCTCTGAAAACAGATTGCATAGCGGAGAAGGTACGGTGGGATTCGAAAAGATCGGTAATCTGTTTGTTGACTTGGCTTTCGAAGACCTTAGAAAGGCAGGGTAGGATAGATATAGGTCTGTAGCAGTTTGGGTCAAGAATGTCCCCCCCTTTGAAGAGGGGGGTGAACGCAGCTGCTTTCCAATCTCTGTGAATCTCAGACGACACGAAAGAGAGGTTGAACAGGCTAGTAATAGGGGTTGCAACAATTTCGGAAGATAATTTTAGAAAGAAAGGGTCCAGATTGTCTAGCCCGGCTGATTTGTAGGGGTCCAGATTTTGCAGCTCTTTCAGAACATCATCTGACTGGATTTGGGAGAAGGAGAAATGACAGCCACACTCCCACCAGACAGACAGTCACACGAGGAAAACTCCACAACATGACAGCCACACTCCCACCAGACAGACAGTCACATGAGGAACACTCCACAACATGACAGCCACCATCCCACCAGACAGGACAATCCCAGCAGACAGACAGTCACATGAGGAATACTCCACAACATGACAGCCACACTCCCACCAGACAGACAGTCACATGAGGAACACTCCACAACATGACAGCCACACTCCTACCAGACAGACAGTCACATGAGGAACACTCCACAACATGACAGCCACCATCCCACCAGACAGGACACTCCCACCAGACAGACAGTCACATGAGGAATACTCCACAACATGACAGCCACACTCCCACCAGACAGACAGTCACATGAGGAACACTCCACAACATGACAGCCACCATCCCACCAGACAGACAGTCACATGAGGAACACTCCACAACATGACAGCCACACTCCCACCAGACAGACAGTCACATGAGGATTACTCCACAACATGACAGCCACCATCCCACCAGACAGACAGTCACATGAGGAATACTCCACAACATGACAGCCACACTCCCACCAGACAGACAGTCACATGAGGAACACTCCACAACATGACAGCCACACTCCCACCAGGTAGACAGTCACATGAGGAATACTCCACAACATGACAGCCACACTCCCACCAGACAGGACACTCCCACCAGAAAGAATCATCCAACCAGACAGGACAATCCCACCAGACAGGGAAGCCCAAAAGACAGACAGTCACATGAGGAACACTCCACAACATGACAGCCACACTCCCACCAGACAGAGAGTCACATGAGGAACACACCACAACATGACAGCCACACTCCCACCAGACAGACAGTCACATGAGGAACACACCACAACATGACAGCCACACTCCCACCAGACAGAGAGTCACATGAGGAACACACCACAACATGACAGCCAGACTCCCACCAGACAGAGAGTCACATGAGGAACACTCCACAACATGACAGCCACACTCCCACCAGACAGACAGTCACATGAGGAACACACCACAACATGACAGCCACACTCCCACCAGACAGAGAGTCACATGAGGAACACACCACAACATGACAGCCACACTCCCACCACACAGACAGTCAAATGAGGAACACTCCACAACATGACAGCCACACTCCCACCAGACAGTACACTCCCACCAGACAGTACACTCCCACCAGACAGACAGTCCCACCAGACAGACAGACACTCCCACCAGACAGACAGTCCCACCAGATAGACAGTCTCACCAGACATGACAGTCCCGCCAGACAATACAATCCCAACAGACAGGACAGTCCCACCAGACAGGACAGTCCCACCAGACAGACAGTCACATGAGGAACACTCCACAACATGACAGCCACACTCCCACCAGACAGACAGTCACATGAGGAACACACCACAACATGACAGCCACACTCCCACCAGACAGACAGTCACATGAGGAACATTCCACAACATGACAGCCACACTCCCACCAGACAGATACTCCCAAAAGACAGGACAGTCCCACCAGACAGGACAGTCCCACCAGACAGACAGTCACATGAGGAACACTCCACAACATGACAGCCACACTCCCACCAGACAGATACTTCCAACAGACAGACAGTACCACCAGACAGACAGTACCACCAGACAGACAGTACCACCAAACAGGACACTCCCACCAGACAGGACAATCCCACCAGACAGACAGTCCCACCAGACAGACAGTCCCACCAGACAGGGAAGTCCCACCAGACAGGAACGTCCCACCAGACAGGACAGTCCCACCAGACAGGACAGTCCCACCAGAAAGGACAATCCCACCAGAAAGGACAATCCCACCAGACAGGACAGTCCCACCAGACAGACACTCCCACCAGACAGACAGGACACTTCCACCAGACAGACAGTCCCACCAGACAGGTCAGTCCCACCAGACAGGACAGTCCAACCAGACAGGAAAAATCCCACCAGAAAAACAATCCCACCAGATAGACAGTCCCACCAGACAGACAGTCCCACCAGACAAACTCTCCCACCAGACAGGACACTCCCACCAGACAGACACTCCCACCAGACAGACAGGACACTCCCACCAGACAGACAGTCCCACCAGACAGACAGTCCCACCAGACAAACTCTCCCACCAGACAGGACACTCCCACCAGACAGACACTCCCACCAGACAGACAGGACACTCCCACCAGACAGACAGTCCCACCAGACAGGTCAGTCCCACCAGACAGGTTACTCCCACCAGACAGGAAAAATCCCACCAGAAAAACAATCCCACCAGACAGACACTCCCACCAGACAGGGAGGTCCCACCAGACAGACACTCCCACCAGACAGACTCTCCCACCAGACAGGACAGTCCCACAAGACAGGACAATCCCATCAGACAGACAGTCCCACCAGACAGGACAGTCCCACCAGACAGACAGTCCCACCAGACAGGACAATCCCACCAGACAAGACAGTCCCACCAGACAGACTCTCCCACCAGACAGACAGGACACTCCCACCAGACAGACAGGACACTCCCACCAAACAGACAGTCACATGAGGAACACTCCACAACATGACAGCCACCATCCCACCAGACAGACAGGACACTCCCACCAGACAGACAGGACACTCCCACCAGACAGACAGTCACATGAGGAACACTCCACAACATGACAGCCACACTCCCACCAGACAGACAGGACACTCCCACCAGACAGACAGTCACATGAGGAACACTCCACAACATGACAGCCACCATCCCACCAGACAGACAGGACACTCCCACCAGACAGACAGTCACATGAGGAACACTCCACAACATGACGGCCACCATCCCACCAGACAAGACATTCCCACCAGAAAGGATAATCCCACCAGACATGTTAGCATCCAAATTGTCACACCGTCTCAGTCATTTTCACCATAGGCCCTATTTCAGTATGACATCTGTTGCTCTGCCAGAGTGACTGAATGTCTCTCTCATCTTATTTGTCCAGTTGTCCACTCCCCTCTCCCATAATGATCTGTCCTGCCTCGTCCCCATGTCTCTGGCACTGCATGTGTCACGTTTGTCCAAACCCCTTTCCCATGTTTGCTATCAATTCTCCACATATGCTGTTACATGTACATTCATTAGGTTGTCCTGTCCTGCTTTCTCATTTCCATGTCAATATGTCCTATCCCCTCTCTTATATTTGCTATAATGGTGTCATCTTCATTCCATGTTGACCAATCATATGGTCTATGTCATTATTCCATCATGTTGTGCTAACCCGTTTCTCATAGTGTAGGTGTCCTGCCCTCTGTTGCTCATACTGGAGAAGACAGCACTGAAATGTATGCTTTGATTTTTATCTCTGCTTTTTATTTTCACTTTGCATTTAGTAAAATATTAGCCAAGTGTTGATTGACCTTTGAAAAGGTTAGTGGGCAAACAGCACAGTATCACATATTACTCATGTTTGGAGTTGTCAGTGTGTGTCTATTCCCAGAGCCACAATGTTCCATGTCGGTGACCCATAGCTACGGCCTACAGAAAGAAGTCTTCTCAGTCCTCTGTCTCTCCCATTCAATCACATCCATAACTATACCGCCCCCACTGTCCTGGCCCCTGTGCTGCTTAGAAGAGGTGCTTGGGGTGCCTCATTGTGAGTTTGTGTGTCTGTGTGTCTGTGTGTCTGTGTGTCTGTGTGTCTGTGTGTCTGTGTGTGTGTGTGTGTGTGTGTGTGTGTGTGTGTGTGTTCATGCATCAGTGTCTGATAAGTCCAGCTCTGAACAGTACATACTGTTTGCTGTATTTAAGTGTTTTTTGCAAATACACCTGAACAAAATATTTCATGCTCTCTTTCTCCCCTGCCTTTCTCTGATGTCTACTCCGAGCTGTCCTCTCTAGCTCTCCCTCCATCTCTCACTCCCCCCTCCCTCCCTACATCTCTCCCTCGAACAACAATATGCATTCAACAGCTGCTCTCTCTCTGATCTCTAGCCCAAACCTCACCCCCTCGTTCACACATTTATACACACTGTTTTTACCGAACAAATACGTACAACACACATGTACACTCGTACATTCCTCGAGGGTTAGAGCGGATGGAGCACAGATGCACAGTCATACAGAGACAAATTAAACACACACATAGTTCCACACTGCTGCAGCAGGTGAGGATTGGCCAGAGTTAGCAGCATTTGACCCTCTGAGTGGTATGTGTGTGTTCCCCTGCCATGTTCCTTTCCTCCCCTCTTTTCTCACTGCAATATGTGGTTCCCATGTTAACCATTGCCTGGACAGCATGCAACAGGGGAGGGAGAACGAATGGATGGAGAAAGGGTGAGAAAGAGAGGAGGAACAGAGAGAGGGAGAGAATTGACATTCAAACGGAGCACTGCGCATCACTCGTGGAATAATAATTAGCTGCTCAGTATTCTAGTCACATATCCACCGCTATCAATGAGAGACAGAGAGAGAGAGAGAGAGAGAGAGAGAGAGAGAGAGGGAGGAGAGACAGAAGAGAGGGGCAGGGCAGAGGGAGGGGGAAGAAACAGACACAGGGAGAAACAAGGTGAACAAAAGGGGGAGGGATGAAAGGGGAAAGAGAAGAGCAGAGGAGATGGAGGACGAAAAAGAGAAGCATGGTGACACGAGCTGGAGAGGCAGATGCTCGTTCACTGCAGAACACATACACACAGTGCAGTCACGCATACAAATACACACACACACTGCAGCACAAATACACATACACACACATACAGGGCATAGACATACACTCAAGTCTGAGAAAAACACATTAAACACTATTTTTCCCCCGTTTTTTTTTACTCACACAAGCTTCCTAGTCAGACAGATGGTGAATATGAACACACATACAAATACACACACACGAGGAGACTATTTTGTCAAAGTCATAGCAGGTACCGCCACCTCAGCAAAGAGAGAGACAGGGAGAATAGAGAGAGACAGGGAGAATAGAGAGAGACAGGGAGAGTAGAGAGAGACAGGGAGAATAGAGAGAGACAGGGAGAATAGAGAAAGACAAAGACAAGAGGAGAGAGAGAAAGAGAGAGAGGGGGAGAGAGAGAAATAGAGAAAGAAAGAGGGTGAGAGAGAAATAGAGAGAGAGAGAAAGAAAGAGAAGGGGAGAGAAAGAGAGAGAGAAAAGAAAGAGGGGGGAGAGAGAAATAGAGAGAGAAAGAAAGAAAGAGGGGGAGAGAGAAATAGAGAGAGAGAGAAAGAAAGAGGGGGAGAGAGAGAAATAGAGAGAGAGAAAGAAAGAGGGGGAGAGAGAGAAATAGAAAGAGAGAAAGAAAGAGGGGGAGAGAAAGAGAGAGAGAAAAGAAAGAAAGAGGGAGAGAGAGAAAGAGAGGGGGAGAGAAAGAGGGAGAGAAAGAGAGATAAAGAGAGCAGGAGAAAAGGAAGGAGAGCATGACAGAGAGAAAACAGAGGTAAATGCAGAAAAGGAAGCATGTCAGATGATAAATGTGTATAACATTAGTTAAATAGGTCAATTATAATAAGATATTGCATAACAGAGAAATCAGATGAATCAGGAAACACTGTGTGGTGTGTGTAGTCACCCAAAAATACTAAGGACTGCAGGCAGTATGCTGACAGAAATATGAGTTCCTACCCAGACTATACTGTAGTTATTATTACAGCATATGAACTCATCACCAACAGGCCAAGAACTCATACTTTATTCATCAGTCTATACTTGACTGAATGTAATTCTAATTAGAGACTATTCAACTCATTGGCAGAATCCTGTTCTAATTCAAAATCTGATCTAATAATGTGTTCTATTTCACTCTGTGATTGATTGATTAATGATATCATTCTAATTTTGTGGGTAAACTAATTTATCTTAGTGACATTCATTTATCATCATGACACTCATTAACGCCATTTAAAGTCAGGAATTCATAAGGGAACCCAAGATAATTAAATAAAAACGTTTTTTTAAACATTCTCGGTTGTAAAATCACTACAGCAATATTCTAGATGTGATACACTGGCTCTACAGTACGGCATATGGGATAATACATAATCATGTCAATTTCTTCAATGCAATGACAGCAAAGATGGCGACAATGATGCACTTACGTCCTTAACAAAGATAACATCACGTCACCTAAGTAGAGGCTACCTCTTCTCTATTTACCCAGGGTGAATACTATCTTATATATCTGTCCCCAGTGCTAAACCCCAAACCCAGGGGCAGCTCCCCCCGCCCTCCACCTGTAATGTCAGCAGGTTCAGGCCCAGCGCTGAACAGGCACATTATCTCCGAGGGTCAGGTATTTCTAGTGTTTATGGATGAAACATAGCTGAGAATTCCAGGGATGTCCAGACAGATACTCAAAAGGTGCTGTCACATATGCAATTTCTTGCACTCTGATTTTTTGGCCACCATGATGTTTTAATAAACATCTTTATTCTGCATTCAAGCCTTAGTTATGCACAAAGATCATATCCCCAAGACATACTAACCTCTCACCAATAACAGACTGCTGGTTCCTTATCTCACCTTAGTGAGGGTCTGTTACATTTTCTGAATACATTTTCTCTTCCCATGAAAGGCTGAAAACAACAAAACATGTTTTCATACTTGGCTCCTATGCTAAAATGAGGCAGTTTCTCTCTCCGTTTCCAACACAATCAACAGCATTTCTCATTTCATGTCATGAAAACAAATCAAGACAGAGTGTTTGTGTGTGAAAACGCTCCAGTCAGCATTCGCTGGGTGTGCAACAGTCATAAACGGCGCTTTAGATTACGATTATGAGCTGCTGCAGCACTGGAAAAGTTCTAGCACATCAAGCCCTTTTCCATTTAAACACAAATTAGATCATCATTTTTGATATCTAGCTATCCACTATAGCATAATGATACAGCAATATGATGTGTACTTCCTCATTTAGCTGAGATCATCATAAATCCTCTCCTTTATCATACGAATTACAATATTAACGTGATCTATTCATATTTATGTCATAGACATTATATTAACATTACTGTTAAATCTATATACGTCAACACACAGTGACAAACATTGAAACAAATATCCTGTGTAATTACATGACTTGTATGGGGATATGTCATATTGCTGCTCTCCTGAGCTCTGCTTCTGTGACTTGGTGGCTACCTGTGTCAGAAAGTCCATATTGATGATGTCAAGCGCGAGCGTTGTGGATTTACAGTGGGGCACATAAAGGCCATCCTATCTGATGTGTGAGATATTTCAGGGCGAGGACCACGTGTCATCCTCCATATAAAATGATAGAAGCGTTGGGGAAACAGTGCAAGCTGAAGCCTTTTATTAAAAAAAGAAAACAGAGGACATTTTATGGGCGACTCAAGTCCAACCCTGATAAAACTCACTCTAAATAATATTGACGGTACACACTCTGGGAATACTTTTACAATCAGCTTTTCAATCAACTTCTCATTGTAAACAGGATAAATGCTTTACCATACAACTGCTGCTTGCTTCACTGGCTTCGCTGCACGATTTCAGCATTTCAAATCAACTCTGCTCTTCCAAACTAAGAAGCACCTCTCAAAGCTTAAGGGCCACATATCCGGTCCTTCACTAAACTCTGTCAAAATCAATTCATATGTAGATGCGTAGATCATTTAAGTCGATTAAACAATATTTCGGACCATTTAACAAGAATAGCCCCGGCACTGAGGAAACAGAAAAAAACTATACCTTGATTTAACTCAACACTAACTGAAAATCCTACCCTCTTTCAGTCTAACTGTCTCAGTCTCTAATACATTCTATCACAAACTCTCTCCTTTCTACCCTCTTCCTCCTCTACAGTCTCCTCTATGAGATGGTCTCCTCTAGGATGAACTCTATGGTGTGTGGTACATCCTGTCCCTCTACCACAGTGACTGAGGGGATCTCATGTCCCTCCATGATGGCTGACAGGGAGGGGACAGAGATGGCCTGACCACCCAAGAACACCACCTGGGAGGACCCAGCCTGCCCAGAGAACATAGTCCCAGAGGAGTGCTCTGAGACGGACACGGCCGGCACCATCACCCCCTCTGTGGTTCCATCCGCCTGGACCAGCAGAATGGTCTGCACCGCCGACTCCCCCTCGCCACCTGACCCCGTCCCTGTAGACAAGAGCACCCTCGACCCTTCCGCCTCTGCGTCGTTGGCCGTGGTTCCATCCGTTCCGTCGTCGTGGAGACGGATGTGTTTGTCGAGGTTGGAGCGTGAGCGGAAGGCTGAGGGGCAGTGGTGGCAGGTGTAGGGCGTCTCTCCGCTGTGGATGCGGGCGTGCTCAGTAAGACGGCCGGCCACACAGAAGGCTTTACCACACACCCAGCAGCAGAAGGGCCGCAGGCCGCTGTGGATACGCTCATGGTCCTTGAGGTGGGGCAGCTGGCGGAAACGCTTCCCACACGTAGAACACTGAGAGAGGAGGAGGAGTGGACATTGGGGTGGGGAGACAGAGCAGAGAGTGGGGGAGGGGAGGAGGAGAGAGACAGAGGAGGAAAGAGTGCAGAAAGGGGAAGAGGAGAGAGAGAAGAGAGGCAGAGAGTGAACGGAAAGAAAGAGGGAGGAGAAGTTGAAGAGGAGAGAGGAGGAAGAAGAGTAGAGGGGAGAAGGATGGGTAGGATTGGAAAACATAATGAGAGAACAAGGACAAGTGGAGAAGAGCGGACATTAAAATTCATAGATTTGATATCTTGAAAACTTATGAAAACATATTTTCTGAAAGACTTCTCCAAATTAGTAGACACAGCACTTCTGGCTGAAGAGGCAGGAGAATAGGAGGGGTAGAAAAACAATGTGTGAGAAGAAAGAGAGAGCGAGAGAGATCTAGGGAGGGCAGAGGACAATGGTAGGTAGAGATAAAGAACAGAAAGAGGGACACAGGGGACAGAACAGAAAAAAAGAAGCTGACAGAACAGAGCTGCACTACTACTGAAGGACATTCATCTTTTCCACACAGCAGTGTTACCTGCCTGTCTGCCAGACTGAATGACCACAGAGACAACGCCTACCATTAGTAGAACCAGAGGGAATCGGCAGGGACATTCTCACCAATACCTTTACAGCTTTGATTACATTGTTATTGAACTATAGAAGCCTAGGGCTGTTCTGCCACAGATTGTGCCACAGTGAGCAGAGAGGCTGGTTGATCCTGAGTTTAGGACACTGCCCAATGGTGCTGGGTCCCAGAATAGTAACACAGAGGGGAGATGGTAGGCTCTAACTCAGCCTCACTCATTAATCATAGGAAGTGTAGAGAGGGAGGGAGGACACCAGCGTACATAAAAAACTGGGGTGACCACAACCACAGCTTGTATTTTTTAGATGAGATGATAAGATTAGTTTATTAGTCACATGCACAGGGTCGCAGATGTCATTTGCAGGGTACAGTGACATTGTTAAGCTCCGAGCTCCAATGGCGCAGGTCAAAAAGAGAAGTGAATAAAACAATAAAATAATAACATATACATATTTACAACTGTAACAATGATACATTTCCATTGGGGGGTGGGGCAAGGTGAATGTCCATTGGGGGAGCAGCAGGGGGGAAGTGAGAAGTGAATGAAACAATAATAAAAGTAACCACAGGCAGAACCACGACCAAAGTCTTGTTCAGACAGCCTTTTCTGCTTCTGCTAAAAAAACGGACAATTGATCCCTTGTAGTAGACTGTTTTAAATTACCTCAGAACAAGACACACTATAACGAACGTCAGTCGTGCACAGTAGATAACCCACCACGCACACACACACAAACAATCAATCATCTCCACCCCCTTACCTCGAAGGGCCTCTCATCGGTGTGGATCCTCATGTGGACGTTGAAGGTGGAGGTGTAGGCAAAATCCTTCCCACAGATCTGGCAGTGGAACCTCTTGGAGCCGCGGCCCTTCCCCAGAGTCCCCTGGCAGTGGGCCACAATGTGCTCCCCCAGGGCCGAGCTGGAGGCGAAGCGCCGTCTGCAGGGGGACAGGGGGCAGCGCAGGGGGGTCTGACCCGTATGGGACAGCCGATGGAGGTCCAGACCCTCCTGGGTCATACAGCAATGACCACACATATCACATTCCACCTGGATGAGCAGAGAGGAGGGACACGTCTATAAGGTATAACTAGTGTAGAGTAATATCCTACTATCACAGTATATATATATATATATATATATATATATATATATATATATATATATATATATATATATATATATATATATATATATATATATATACATACAGTGGGGAGAACAAGTATTTAATACACTGCCGAATTTGCAGGTTTTCCTACTTACAAAGCATGTAGAGGTCTGTAATTTTTATCATAGGTACACTTCAACTGTGAGAGACGGAATCTAAAACAAAAATTCAGAAAATCACATTGTATGATTTTTAAGTAATTAATTTGCATTTTATTGCATGACATAAGTATTTGTTCACCTACCAACCAGTAAGAATTCCAGTTCACACAGACCTGTTAGTTTTTCTTTAAGAAGACCTCCTGTTCTCCACTCATTACCTGTATTGCACCTGTTTGAACTCGTTACCTGTATAAAAGACACCTGTCCACACACTCAATCAAACAGACTCCAACCTCTCCACAATGGCCAAGACCAGAGAGCTGTGTAAGGACATCAGCGATAAAATTGTAGACCTGCTCAAGGCTGGGATGGGCTACAGGACAATAGGCAAGCAGCTTGGTGAGAAGGCAACAACTGTTGGCGCAATTATTAGAAAATAGAAGAAGTTCAAGATGACGGTCAATCACCCTCGGTCTGGGGCTCCATGCAAGATCTCACCTCGTGGGGCATCAATGATCATGAGGAAGGTGAGGGATCAGCCCAGAACTACACGGCAGGACCTGGTCAATGAACCTGAAGAGAGCTGGGACCACAGTCTCAAAGAAAACCATTAGTAACACACTACGCCGTCATGGTTTAAAATCCTGCAGCGCACGCAAGGTCCCCCTGCTCAAGCCAGCGCATGTCCAGGCCCGTCTGAAGTTTGCCAATGACCATCTGGATGATCCAGAGGAGGAATGGGAGAAGGTCATGTGGTCTGATGAGACAAAATTAGAGCTTTTTGGTCTAAACTCCACTCGCCGTGTTTGGAGGAAGAAGGATGAGTACAACCCCAAGAACACCATTCCAACCGTGAAGCATGGAGGTGGAAACATCATTCTTTGGGGATGCTTTTCTGCAAAGGGGACAGGACGACTGCACCGTATTGAGGGGAGGATGGATGGGGCCATGTATCGCGAGATCTTGGCCAACAACCTCCTTCCCTCAGTAAGAGCATTGAAGATGGGTCGTGGCTGGGTCTTCCAGCATGACAACGACCCGAAACACACAGCCAGGGCAACTAAGGAGTTGCTCCGTAAGAAGCATCTCAAGGTCCTGGAATGGCCTAGCCAGTCTCCAGACCTGAACCCAATAGAAAATCTTTGGAGGGAGCTGAAAGTCCGTATTGCCCAGCGACAGCCCCGAAACCTGAAGGATCTGGAGAAGGTCTGTATGGAGGAGTGGGCCAAAATCCCTGCTGCAGTGTGTGCAAACCTGGTCAAGAACTACAGGAAAAGTATGATCTCTGTAATTGCAAACAAAGGTTTCTGTACCAAATATTAAGTTCTGCTTTTCTGATGTATCAAATACTTATATCATGCAATAAAAGGCAAATTAATTACTTAAAAATCATACCATGTGATTTTTGTTTTAGATTCCGTCTCTCACAGTTGAAGTGTACCTATGATAAAAATGACAGACCTCTACATGCTTTGTAAGTAGGAAAACCTGCAAAATCGTCAGTGTATCAAATACTTGTTCTCCCCACTGTATATATATGGTACAACTAGTGTAGAGTAAGATTCTACTATCACAGTATCTATGTCTGTAAGGTATAACTAGTGTAGAGTAAGATCCTACTATTACAGTATCTCTGTCTGTACAGTGCCTTCACATATTCACACCCCTTGACTTTTTCCACATTTTGTTGTGTTACAAAGTGGAATAAACATGGATATAATTGTAATTCTTTTAAAAACGATCTAGACAAAATACTCTGTCAAATTTGAAGAAATATTGGAACATTTGTAAAAAATAAAAATAAAAATATGAAAAACAAATATATCTTCATTAGACAAGTATTCAACCCCTTGAGTGATTCTAATACATGTTAGAATCACCTTTGGCAGCAATTACAGCTTTGAGTCTTTCTAGGTAAGTCTCTAAGACCTTTCCACACTTGGATTGTGCAACATTAGCCCATTATTATTTTCAAAATTATTCAAGCTCTGTCAAATTGGTTGTTGATCATTGCTTGACAACCATTTCCAGGTCTTGCCATAGATTTTCAAGCAGATTTAAGTCAAAACTAACTCAGCCAGGAATATTCACTTCTTGGTAAGCAACTCCAGTGCAGATTTGGCATTGTGTTTTAGGTTACCGTCTTGCTGAAAGACGAATGAATATCCCAGTGTCTGGTGGAAAACAGGGATCTAGGGATGGGCATGAATAATCGACGTCAAAACTCTATCTTTAACCAGAGATCAATATTTTTTCAAATACTGTAAAACAATTTGGTCAAACTTTTGTCTTGAAACAACGTCAATTTGCTTTGACTGTTCCATACTGTCATGACGTGGCCCTCTTTGGGTATAGCGAGTACCATCCCCCTCTCTCTCACCACCTCTCTCTTCCCCCGACACCCAGGTTCTTTTTATCTCAGGTCGTAAATTCCTAGAGGAGACTCTCTCCCTCATGGCTAGGCAGTATAGAGAGAGAGAGAGAGAGAGAGTTTCACAGTAGAACAAAGGAACATCTACATCACAGAACTTGAGAACTGAACAATATCTATGTTTTGGAGAATGTGTAAATGGTCGGTGGAGAAGCCAGCTAAGACCGGTCCGTTTTGTTTCATGTTGTGACCTCATTGAAAGACAATACAGCCACATTACCATAACTCTGTTTATACAGGATGAGGTTTGCATCTAATTATTGTATAAAATGAATGAGTAAATATGAAACTATTTGTGAAATTATGTTATGTGATTTTAAACCGTTAATGTGAGAGAATTGTATTCCCTTTAAAGTTTAACTAAGTCATTGACCCGCCCCCATGAGCACAGACATTGATCTGGCGTCATGGAACAGCCCTTTTCTACTGTTCCGAATAAAACCCCCACCTGAAGAAAACCTCTTTAGACCACGCGTACCTTGGTAAGCTGAGGGGGCGAAGGTTGAGTAGAGACCACAAAACCTCTCTATAAGCTAAGGTTGTAATGGTTGTTGAATTCCTAACCAAACAACGTGGAGCATTGGCTACACGGTGGAAATGGTTAAACTCTGAGACTATCGATACCGACAGAATAAGAGCAAATCTTCGATACTAATTACTAGTAGTCTACTAGTCTACTGCTAGGAATTGTCGACCAACCGCCAAAACATCTATTCTATAAGAACATTTCTGAATGGGACGTATCCATTCTAACCACGAGAGACTTCTTGGAAGCAGATGGAAAGTTAATCCGCTCGTCTCTCTAACAGAAAGACGGACGATTCCAACAGAGATCTCTGACGACACACTGAGCATAAATATATATTGATTGCAATGATTCGCGAATGAGTGAGGTTTCATGTGCAAAGGATAAGCATTTCAATCAATATAATTGTCAACTGTATAGTGACTCTTGTAATTCCCGCCCTTCTCAGTCCAGACCCACTTCCCTTTGTCCACCAAGCCGTCATATCGGCTTAGCCCACTAGGGAACATCCCCTATCATTTCCTTGTAACCATATCTACGGCTTGTTTGTTTATGCATTATTTAGTTAGTTAGTAAAGCCTGGGTTCGTGCAGATAACCAACGATTTACGACGTTCGGAATGAGACTAACGTGAGGTAAAGAATAATTCATTCATTAGAAGACTAAGAGTTATATTAGGAAAATTATAATTTTGTAATCTGAAGATTTTCCTTGGTGCCCCGACTTCCTAGTTAATTACATGTACATGATTTGTTTAATCACGTAATAATAATTACAGAGAATTGATTTGATAAAATAACAGTCTTCACTTTAATGATCACAAAGACACAACAATGTGCACATGTGCATTTGCACGGTGGCGACCCGTCATTCAGGGTAAATGGGGCAGAGCATGTTTAGCTACAACAACAAAAAAATATATATAAAAATCACAAATAAATTGTTTGTTTTTGTTGAGTGTTTTGCATTTTCTTTTGGCTTTTTTGGGGGGAGGCATTTTTTTACATTGTTTTGCAAACTGATATGTGACATATCAGTTTGCAAAACAATGTAAAAATATATATATATTATAAAAATGTGTTAATAAAGCCGCATAAAAACATGGTCTCTTTTTTGCTTTCTTGAGTAAGGCAGCTCCAAAATGCAGGTGTTTCAGCCTAGCTCAGTGCTTTATGTGGTGGAGGGGTAGCCGGCTGAAAATGCAGAGCGTAGGGGTTGGTAATCTTCTCTAGTTGCACCATGATTGGCTCAGTGTTCTGTCACTCACGGGGACACCACATCTACACAAAATTTACAGATAGAGCTTGAAAGATCAAGCCTCCTTGAGTGCTACCCTAGATTTACATTAGAAGTACCCATCCAAGAAGGCTCAAAGTCATTGGCCACGGATAAAATGACGTCAAATCACGTTATATCTACCGTAGCTTTGATTGGACTGATCATGTCAAGATCATACTTTCAAAATCTTAGCTAACAAGCTAGACAAGCAGTCTTCATCATGAATCACGTCGACCATTTACTGGCACATCCTTTTCAATCATTGTCAAATGAAGAGAAATTATAGATAAAACGAATCGGTGCTCATCGGCCATTGGACGTAAACATTACACAACAAGTTGGAAATCACAAATCCAACAATGAGTGGTTTGGAAACCATCAGTGGCTAACTGCAAGCGTTGCAAAGAAATCCCTATTTTGCTTCTCCTGCCTGCTATTCGGTGGAGATGGTGTGTGGTCCAAGTCTGGGTTTAAGGGTTTCTTTCCCAAGCTTAATTTTATAAACATTCACACACAACACCATGGGCCAGAAAAGGTTGAATACATTGGCCATGCTGTCAAGCCAGCATGACTTCTGCCGCGTTGAAAACAACTGGAAACTCAGAACTGGGAAATCTCAGACTTCCTGAGTTCAACCTCTCCCTGACTGAGGCTGTAATACCTACTGTACATGTTTCAAGCAGACAACCATAGTCCCTGTGCTCAAGGAAGCGAAGGTAACCTGGCCAGTAGCACTCACGTCGGTAGCCATGAAGTGCTTTGAAAGGCTAGTCATGGCTCACATCAACAGCATCCTCCGGGATACCCTAGACCAACTCCAATGTGCATACCTCCCCAACAGATCCACAGATGATGCAGTCTCTATTGCACTCCATACTGCCCTTTCCCACCTGGACAAAAGGAACACCTATGTGAGAATGCTATTCATTGACTACAGCTTGACTCATTGACTCAGCGTTCAAAACCATAGTGCCATCAAAGCTCATCAATAAGCTAAGGTCCCTGGGACTAAACACCTCCCTCTGCAACTGAATCCTGGACTTCCTGACGGGCTGCCCCCAAGGTGGTAAGGGTAGGTAACAACACATCCGCCATGCTAATCCTCAACACAGGGGCCCCTCAGGGGTGTGTGCTCAGCCCCCTCCTGTACTCCCTGTTCACTCATGACTGCACGGCCAGGCACGACTCTAACACCATCATTAAATTTGCCGATGACACAACAGTGGTAGGCCTGATCACCGACAACAACAAGACAGCCTATAGGGGAGGTCAGAACCTGGCCGTGTGGTGCCAGGACAACAACCTCTCCCTCAACGTGATCAAGACAAAGGAGATGATTGTGGACAACAGAAAAAAGAGGACCGGGCACACCCTCATTCTCATCAACAGGGCTGCAGTGGAGCAGGTTGAGAGCTTCAAGTTCCTTCGTGTCCACATCACCAACAAACTAACATTGTCCAAGCACACCAAGACATCCGTGAAGCGGGCACAACAAAACCTATTCCCCCTCAGGAGACTGAAAAATATTTGGCATGGGTCCTGAGATCCTCAAAAGGTTCTAGAGCTACACCATCGAGAGCACCCTGCCTAGAGGTCGACCGATTATGATTTTTCAACGCCGATACCGATTATTGGAGGACCAAAAAAAGCCGATACCGATTAATCGGCCGATTTTTTACATGTTTTTGTAATAATGACAATTACAACTACACTGAATGAACACTTATTTTAACTTAATATAATAAATCAATAAAATCAATTTAGCCTCAAATAAATAATGAAACATGTTCAATTTGGTTTAAATAATGCAAAAACAAAGTGTTGGAGAAGAAAGTAAAAGTGCAATATTTGCCATGTAGAAAAGCTAACATTTAAGTTCCTTGCTCAGAACATGAGAACATATGAAAGCTGGTGGTTCCTTTTAACATGAGTCTTCAATATTCCCAGGTAAGAAGTTTTAGGTTGTAGTTATTATAGGAATTATAGGACTCTTTCTCTCTATAAGATTTGTATTTCATATACCTTTGACTATTGGATGTTCTTATATGCACTTTAGTATTGCCAGTGTAACAGTATAGCTTCCATCCCTCTCCTCGCCGCTACCTGGGCTCGAACCAGGAACACATCGACAACAGCCACCCTCGAAGCAGCGTTACCCATGCAAAGCAAGGGGAACAACTACTCCAAGTCTCAGAGCGAGTGACGTTTGAAACGATATTAGCGCGCACCCCGCTAACTAGCTAGCCATTTCACATCGGTTACACCAGCCTAATCTCGGGAGTTGATAGGCTTGAATTCATAAACAGCAGAACTGCTGGCAAAACGCACAAAGGTGCTGTTTGAATGAATGCTTACGAGCCTGCTGGTGCCCACCATCGCTCAGTCAGACTGCTCTATCAAATCATAGACTTAATTATAACATAATAACACACAGAAATACGAGCCTTTGGTCATTAATATGGTCGAATCCGGAAACTATCATCTCGAAAACAAAACATTTATTCTTTCAGTGAAATACGGAACCATTCTGTATTTTAATCTAACGGGTGGCATCCATCAGTCTAAATATTCCTGTTACATTGCACAACCTTCAATGTTATGTCATAATTACGTAAAATTCTGGCAAATTAGTTCGCAATGAGCCAGGCGGCCCAAACTGTTGCATATACCCTGACTCTGCATGCAATGAACGCAAGAGAAGTGACACAATTTCACCTGGTTAATATTGCCTGCTAACCTGGATTTCTTTTAGCTAAATATGCAGGTTTAAAAATACATACTTCTGTGTATTGATTTTAAGAAAGGCATTGATGTTTATGGTTAGGTGCACGTTGGAGCAACGACAGTCCTTTTTCGTGAATGCGCACCGCATCGATTATATGCAACGCAGGACACGCTAGATAAACTAGTAATATCATCAACCATGTGATTAACTAGCGATTATGATTGATTGATTGTTTTTTATAAAGATAAGTTTAATGCTAGCTAGCAACTTACATTGGCTTCTTACTGCATTCGCGTAACAGGCGGGCTCCTCGTGAGGCAGGTGGTTAGAGCGTTGGACTAATTAACCGTAAGGTTGCAAGATTGAATCCCTGAGCTGACAAGGTAAAAATATGTTGTTCTGCCCCTGAACAAGGCAGTTAACCCACCGTTCCTAGGCCGTCATTGAAAATAAGAATGTGTTCTTAACTGACTTGCCTAGTTAAATAAAGGTGTAAAAAAACAACATATACATAAAAAAATTATTATAATAATTAAAATCGACAAAATTGGCGTCCAAAATTACCGATTGTTATGAAAACTTGAAATCGGCTCTAATTAATCAGCCATTCCGATTAATCGGTCGACCTCTAATCCTGACGGGTTGGATCACTGCCTGGTATGGCAACTGCTCGGACTCCGACCGCAAGGCCCTACAGAGGGTAGGGCGAACGGCCCAGTACATCACTGGGGCCAAGCTACCTGCCACCCAGGACCTCTATACCAGGCGGTGTCAGAGGAAGGCCATGAAAATTGTCAAAGACTCCAGCCACCCTAGTCATAGACTGTTCTCTCTGCTACCACACGGCAAGCGGTACCGGAGCGCCAAGTCTAGGTCCAATAGGCTACTAAACAGCTTCAACCCCCAAGCCATAAGATTCCTGAACATCTAGTCAAATGGCTACCCAGACTATTCACATTGCCCCCCCCTCTCCACACCACTGCCACTCTCGGTTGTCATCTATGCATAGTCACATTAATTAACTCTACCTACATGTACATTCTACCTCAACTAACCGGTGCCCCCACACATTGACTCTGTACCATCACCCCCCTGTATATATTGTTATTTTTTACTGTTCCTCTTTAATTACTTGTTACTTTTATCTCTTATCCGTATTTTGCACTGTCGGTTAAGGATTTCGTAAGTAAGCATTTCACTGTAAGGTCTACACCTGTTGTATTCGGCACATGTGACTAATACAATTTGATTTGATTTGTATATAAGGTATCATACTATTACAGTAGACATGTATATAAGGTATCATACTACTACAGTAGGCATATACAGTGGGGAGAACAAGTATTTGAAACACTGACGATTTTGCAGGTTTTCCTACTTACAAAGCATGTAGAGGTCTGTCATTTTTATCATAGGTACACTTCAACTGTGAGAGACGGAATCTAAAACAAAAATCCAGAAAATCACATTGTATGATTTTTAAGTAATTAATTTGCATTTTATTGCATGATATAATTATTTGATACATCAGAAAAGCAGAACTTAATATTTGGTACAGAAACCTTTGTTTGCAATTACAGAGATCATACGTTTCCTTTAGTTCTTGACCAGGTTTGCACACACTGCAGCAGGGATGTTGGCCCACCCCTCCATACAGACCTTCTCCAGATCCTTCAGGTTTCGGGGCTGTCGCTGGGCAATACGGACTTTCAGCTCCCTCCAAAGATTTTCTATTGGGTTCAGGTCTGGAGACTGGCTAGGCCACTCCAGGACCTTGAGATGCTTCTTACGGAGCAACTCCTTAGTTGCCCTGGCTGTGTGTTTCGGGTCGTCATCATGCTGGAAGACCCAGCCACGACCCATCTTCAATGCTCTTACTGGAGGGAAGTAGGTTGTAGGCCAAGATCTCGCGATACATGGCCCCACCCATCCTCCCCTCAATACAGTGCAGTCGTCCTGTCCCCTTTACAGAAAAGCATCCCCAAAGAATGATGTTTCCACCTCCATGCTTCACGGTTGGGATGGTGTTCTTGGGGTTGTACTCATCCTTCTTCTTCCTCCAAACACGGCGAGTGGAGTTTAGACCAAAAAGCTCTATTTTTGTCTCATCAGAGCACATGACCTTCTCCCATTCCTCCTCTGGATCATCCAGATGGTCATTGGCAAACTTCAGACGGGCCTGGACATGCGCTGGCTTGAGCAGGGGGACCTTGCGTGCGCTGCAGGATTTTAATCCATGACGGTGTAGTGTGTTACTAATGGTTTTCTTTGAGACTGTGGTCAACAGTTGTTGCCTTCTCACCAAGCTGCTTGCCTATTGTCCTGTAGCCCATCCCAGCCTTGTGCAGGTCTACAATTTTATCGCTGATGTCCTTACACAGCTCTCTGGTCTTGGCCATTGTGGAGAGGTTGGAGTCTGTTTGATTGAGTGTGTGGACAGGTGTCTTTTATACAGGTAACGAGTTCAAACAGGTGCAGTTAATACAGGTAATGAGTGGAGAACAGGAGGGCTTCTTAAAGAAAAACTAACAGGTCTGTGAGAGCCGGAATTCTTACTGGTTGGTAGGTGATCAAATACTTATGTCATGCAATAAAATGCAAATTAATTACTTAAAAATCATACAATGTGATTTTCTGAATTTTTGTAGATTCCGTAGATTTTTAGATTCCGTCTCTCACAGTTGAAGTGTACCTATGATAAAAATTACAGACCTCTACATGCTTTGTAAGTAGGAAAACCTGCAAAATCGGCAGTGTATCAAATACTTGTTCTCCCCACTGTATATATAAGGAATAACTAGTATAGAGTAGGCGGCCAGTGTACCTGTCCCATGGAGCGTCCCCGTCCCTGTCCCCGGCCACGGCCCACAGTCTTGTCCTCCACTGAGCTGGTACAGCGCTGCAGATGAATGTCCAACACTGACTGGTTCAAGAACTGGGAGGAACAGTGGGGGCACAACACTGGCTCCTTATCTGGGGAGATGGGGTGGGCAGAATGAGTTAATTACTTACTAAATGAGTGTTTATCACAGTCCAAACAGTGTTCCCGAGAGTGTACATGGGGCGGCAGGTAGCATAGTGGTTAGAGCTTTGGGCCAGAAAGGTTGCTCGATCAAATCCCCGAGCTGACAAGGTAAAAATCTGTCGTAGGCAGTTAACCCACTGTTCCTAGGCCGTCATTGTAAATAAGAATTTGTTCTTGTCTGACTTGCCTCGTTAAATAAAGGTTAAATAAAAATACAATAAAAACATGAAATCAGTTGAAATACACTAAACATGGAAAGGACAGGGATGTATAGATTGAGTGGGTATTTAGACAGTCACAGGCCCTGGTCACAGGCCTCTCCTGTCCCTACCCACCAAAACACACACTGGGTTACAGGGTATTCTTTATTGTCATCACTCAGTATAGGCTACAGTATGTGGCTTAAGGTAACTTGTTTATAGACACACAGACAGACACATGCACTACTGTTGACAGTCTGGATGTTGGTAAACACTCTCAGGCTCTCTGTCTGTTTCTGTGTAGCTAAAGGAGAAAAAGAAGATGAGAGAAGACGCTGAGCTTTGATATTTCCCCATCTTAGCCACCGGCGTCTACAGTTACCATGGCAACGCCAACCCAGCGGAATCCTCCCTCCCGGCTGGAGCGTTCACCAGTCTCCCCTGAGGAGCACTCCGTTGAAACATTTAATAAGGATCCTCTCCATCAATAGAGCATTAACTAATAATCAATGGATCAATTCCAACCAATCACATCTCTCTCTCTGAGATGCGACAGCTACGTTGCCGTGAACCATTAATTGGTGGGGTCGATTCGATAGACCAGAATTGGAGGATCCTCCGTCATCTTTTAAATCCCCAGTTTGGGAACATTTAGGCTTCCCAGTGGATTACAGGGGTGATGGATAGAGTTGTGGATAAAACGGTAGCACTAAGTCGCCACGCTCAACGAGAATAGCCTATGTAGCTAACAACACTTCAATTATGTTGACACATTTACAGCAACACCACCAGTGGGCCCCAGTATACCAGAGTAAGATGGAAACGCAAAGAAACTACACAACATCGTCTTCCCTCTGCATTCAAGTAGCCCTTGGCAGCTGATTCTGAACAAGCCAAATAAATTACAAGAGCGATAGGTAGGCTATGTTTATATATTTCTTTACAGTCTTTGGTTTATACCCGTGGGTATGCATCCATTCCCGGTGGTTTAGAATAGGGGGTTTTAACTCCTCGTGAAAGTGCTCGAGCCAGGTACGAACTTCCCACTTGCACCCATTTCAGCAAACAGGTTGTACCCGCTCTATATAGACAAACCAAAGCTGAAGTTTTCAATGAATTGGTCAATGCACCCTGTGTTGAGCTTATAGTGACAGCCCATCACATTACCCCGGAGTGGGAGATGTACCGCGCTACAAACACGCATCTGACACTGAAGAAGGCAGTGTCACAGTGCGTTCATAACCAAGTGGGAATTTACCACATACAACTGGGAATAATCCACTTGAACGGAGTAATTACTAGTGGGAAACTGGTCGATCATCCTGAGAATCCACTTCTCCCACATGGTGACCTCTGACGTCACCTACTAAGGAAATTACCTCTAAAACAGCATTTTCAGCAGTTAAATGCAACAACAAAAAATTCTTTATAAAAAGCAATCTATTAGTGTGGTTTTTTAACTATAATTTGTTTACAAGCGTGATAGCTCTACTTGTAGTTTATAGTTGACACAACTTGTTGGTCATTAACTAATCCTCGTTTCTCAACGAGTTCAAATCACATGAGTGCATCCAACTGGTATTTACGACTTCACATCTGGTAAATACACACCTTCCACATGGTTACAAATGCAACATCTGTGTGGAAACTTGAGGCCCAACATAACAATCCGGTCATTTACCCTCTGTATAGAAACCGAATCGTGACCACAAAAATGCAATACCTACAGAACCATAAGTTTGGTGAACCATTATACCCCTAATTATTACTAAGGCGCATGGATTACTTCTGCATACTTAACATGGAAATGAGCCCCATTATGAGCAGCTTCACTAATTCACAGCCACACTATATAATCACCACTGTCCTTATAATCTAATTAATTATGATCTAAAAGGCTAAACTGATCCTAGATCAGCACTTCTACTCTGAGACGCTTGGACACGGGCACTGGTCTCTGTCTCGTCCAGTGTTTATCAGACACACAGAGAGGAGGGCAGCTGAGAGGAGAGGGGAGGCGCTACCTTGGTGAATGAGGGAGTGCAGGTCCAGCTCCTTCCTGCGTTTGAAGGCCTCTCCACAGACAGAGCAGGGGAACGGGTGGCTGGTGTGGAGCAGTCTGATGGACAGAACACAATGAACGGAAGAGAAAAGGGAAAGAAGTGTAAACAACAACTAATGTTAGTAATACACTACTGAATAAATTACAACAACAAAAAGAACACTAAATGTTTTGGGGGGTTTTCAGAGCAGAAAATTAAAAAAAAGAGAGATAAAAACAAAAAGCTATAAAAGACGAGGGCTTTAATACAGTACTGCAATGAGCAATATGTTTTTCTTGGAAGCTGAGAAAGAAATAAAGCTGTGAGGAAAAGGGACAAAAGGAGCACCAACATCATCAACACTATGGGCAGCAGCTCACTGGTACTAATAACACTGCAGTGTGTCATTTGTAGATGCATGTAAGCCACGCTTCAAGGGCCCACTGTAATCCTCATCCACACAGAGGAGGAATAACACACACAACCACATGCTGGCTATCACCTTAGTGTCACAGTATTAGGATTACCTCCAGACCTGAGTGCTTAACCGGGTTGTTAAGCCTTTTAAGGTTCAATACGGAGTCATTAGGTGTGTCATATAATACAATGGCTGCAGATAAACGGGTGGTTTCAGTGTGTGATGAGATATGAGAGCCTATGTTTATCCGTTCCATAATGGCAGGATATAGCCCGGGGGGAGGAGAGGAAGGACAACCCCTGGGATGTATTTAACTGGCTGGATCAGTGTTGTGTTTGCTCACTACTGCAGTGTTTCCCAGCCCTGGTCCTCCAGTACCCCCAACAGTACACAGCTTCATTGTAGCCCTTGACAAACACACCTTATTCAACTCTTTGAAGGCTTGATGATTAGTTGACAAGTTGAATCAGGTGTGTTTGTCCAGGGTTACAATAAAAATGTGTACTGTTGGGGGTACTGGAGGACCAGGGCTGGGAAACACTGCAGTAGTGGATATCAGGGTGGTGGAAGAGTTCACCTAAACACATTGCTTCAGCAGTGGAGGTATTCAACTCTTAACTACAGTCCTGCAGTGTCAAGGTTTTATTCTAGCCCAGCATTAAAACACTCAGATTCCTCTAATCAACCCTGGCTACCAGGTGTTTTAGTGCTCGCCACTAGCCAATGCATTACAAGCAGCTGAGTCAATGTCCTTGGTAATGATAATGTTCGTCACACTGTCCTAGATGGTCAGTGTGGGCATCAGGCCAGCTAAAGAAATAATGATTATGAATCACTGAAAATACATTGTGTTCTACGTATAATTTATGACTGATGATAATGGATTTGTAAGGTACTTAACCCCATCGTTTAATATTAGATGGTAAACATAGTGTGTGCTGTGGACCACTTACAGCCCTATATAAACTGTCTGGCCGATCATCCCTCTGCACAGGGCTGACAATAGGAATCAATATTTTAGGCCAAGATGACCCTGAGAATTTAAGCTTCAGTCCAGGTTGTCTCTACACCCCCCAATGTTCGCTAATGAGAGGGGGTGTAGGGATACGGACTGTACCCTGCAGAGACGCTGGGACTTCCTGCTTCGCCCCAACTACACATTGATAAGCAGTTCAAGGGTAACGTTTCATTCACTCCCTGATCACGCCCTCCTATTGATCCCCGGATCATTTCTCCTGCCTCACCTCCTCCCTCCCCCACCTCTAGTTCCTCAGCCTGTCTGTCTCCATCGCTTTGTCATCCTTCCCCTTATCATCTTAATTTACCGCCGCCCGCCTGCCAATCATCGCTGGCGAGGGCTCAAGGGCACTGAGGTATCTCTGTTAACAACTCTGTCTAAATCCCCTCACTGTGTAGGAACAGGGTCCGGCCTGTGTAGGAACAGGGTCTGGCCTGTGTTTGGGTTATGTGTAGCACATCTCCTGTTCTCAGTCCAGTCTTATGCTCTACTGTCACTGTAAATACAGTACTGTTGTGTGTTTGTTTCTCCCTGTAAAACAAGCAGGGTCCAATCAAGGTAACTTACACATTGAAATGCGTCCCCTGTGTTCCTTGTCTAATCTAGCTCTGTGAAACAGGCCTTTGGGGTTGATTTCAACCTGCACATTTAATTGAGTCCCAGCCCAGTCACACCCGTACCTGTGCTCCTGCAGCTGTTGGTCAGTCTGGAAGCGAGCAGTGCAGTTGGGACAGGCGAACAGCTGGCTTTCTCCATCCTCCCCCTCTGGTGTCCTCTTCTGCAGGGATGTCAATGACACAGCACAACATCAGGGGAAACAACTAACAGCCTGTCTCAATGTTAACGTAAAGACAAGTAGCATTCCTGAATTTCTCCGCTCCTAGAGAGCCTCAGTGTGTACAGATATTTGTTGCAGCCCAGCATCAACACACCCGATTGGGCTGGAGCAAAACCCTGTTCACGCTGTGGCTCTCCAGGACTGTCGGTGGTGTGTTCAGAGATGTTCTCAGGGGATTGTAAGACATTCTAAAAACAATCAGGTAATCCAGGGCTGTGTCCCAAATGCCTCCGCATTCCCTACATATTGAACTACTTTTGACCAGAGCTTGATGGGGACCCGATGGGGACCAGAGCCCGATGGGGACCAGAGCCCGATGGGGACCAGAGCCCGATGGGCCCTGGTCAAAAGTAGTGCGCCACATAGGGAATAGTGTACTGTAGGGTGCAGTGACTCCCCCCGTGCCTGACCTTCCATCGGGACCTGCGGCGGCGGGATTTGGGCTGGCTGTGGGTGAGGCCGTGCC
Source organism: Salvelinus fontinalis (assembly GCF_029448725.1). NCBI lineage: Eukaryota > Metazoa > Chordata > Actinopteri > Salmoniformes > Salmonidae > Salvelinus > Salvelinus fontinalis. The sequence continues at coordinate 10,079,312 of NC_074702.1, forward strand.
TCTTCAAGACGCCCGGCTGGGAGAAGCGCTTGCCACACACGGAGCAGGGGAAAGGTTTGGTGCCCATGTGGGTCAGGCTGTGGCGCAGCAGGTTGGGAGAGGACGCAAACGACTTCTGACACACCTGAATTAACCAAGAAGAACGAGGATGAATTTGATTGACGGAAGCCCAGTACAACATAGCTATTTCACATAGCACAAGAGCACTAAGATTGTCACATAGATTAAACAGAAAAATAAACATTAAGTATATAATAGGAAGCTACTCCTAACTAACTCCTGCTACTTGTTGATACACAACTAGTTTCAGTCATTAACATCAATATTTCACAGCTTTTTCAATAGAACACGTGTCCAGTCTAGCAGTACCTTGCAGGTGAAGAGCTTCTCTCCGGTGTGGCTGAAGACGTGAGCACGGAGGAACCCCCTGCGTGTGAAGGTTTGGCCACAGTGGGGGCAGACGTGGGGGAGAGGGGTGCGGGACCAGTCCTGCATCAGCTTGGCTGGAGGGGGGAAGTTGGTGTCCGGTTGTTCCCCCACTACAGTCTTCTCATCCTGTTCTTCCTTAAGGATGACTGGATTCACCTCTTTACCTTGGTCTCTGTTCTCTGCCCAATGAGGAGAGAGCATGGTCAGAAACTAGCGACGTTCTGTCAAAATAACCTTAAACAATAGTGAAACTTAGCAATATTCAGTATGGATTGGAATCAGTTATGATTCCAGGCACCCTTACAGCAGAGTTAAGTCTTCCCATTGAGTTGAACCCAGCTGCCATTGGGTTGAACCCAGCTGCCATTGGGTTGAACCTACCTTTGAGATTGTTGATGCTGCGTATCCTGATAGCAGGTATTTTCGCTGGTGAGCCTGACGCAGCACTGGACGAGACGGCAGGGGGGGACAGCATCCTCTTGGGGGCGCGGGGGCTTCCCTGGGGGGCCGCGGCTGCTCCTGCCCCAGTCCCTGGTTCCCCACGGTGCTGGCGTCGGTGGTAAAGGTACTGGGTGGTGTTCATGAAGCTCTGGTTACACTGGGAACAGTGGTGGAGGGGCTCGTTCAGGCCGTGCTTGTCCCTACGGTGGGCACTGAGCTCTGGCTCTTTACTGAAGCTGGCTCCACACTGGGCACACAGGAAACTCTGGCCCTGGACCATCTTGGGCACCTGAACCAGAGCAGAGGTAGAGACAGTGGAAGTAGAGGGGGTTCCATCCTGGTTCTGCTCCTCAGTTCCATTGTTCTGGGAATCCACCACCCCCACAGTCTCCTCTTCAGACTCTTCCACCATCTCTTCCACCACCTCTTGCTGCAGTGTTACTATTTTGTAATACTGGTAATCTGCATCCTGCATCTGTCCTCCCTGGGCCTGGGTTTGTGTGACCCCCTCCTTGGCTTTCTCCTTGTGCTGCTTGCGGTGGTAGAGGAAGAGGGTGGTGTTGAGGAAGCTCTCCCCACACACGGTACAGTGGTGCAGGGCTTCCTTGAGGCCATGCTGGGCCTTACGGTGGGTCACCAGCTCAGACACCATGCCGAAGCTGGAGCCACAGTCCACACACAGCAGGCTGGACGGGGGCTTGAGCTTCTTGGCTGCTTTCATCCTGTAGTAGTAGGACGTCTGCTCTTCCCCAGGGCCATCAGCTGGGAGGTCCTGGGAGGGAGCAGGGTCTGGGGGGTCCTGGGAGGGAGTGGGGTCGGGGGGGTCCTGGGAGGGAGCGGGGTCAGGGATGGACTGTCTGTCTGCTGCAGACTGGGCCTCTGTAGATGAATGAGCTGCCTGAGCCTGGATCTCAGAGGCTTTAGATCCAGTGGATTCCCCTATGCTCTCTATTTCTGGCTCTTCCTCTCCTCCTTCCTGCCCTCTGTTGGTGGTGTTTGGCAGATACATGTGATCAAGGGTGGCTGATGTGTCCTCTGCACTCATTCCATCCTCCTCTTTCTCTTTCTCTGCTAACAGCTCAGACTTTACTACATCCTGCTGCTGCTGGGTTTGTTGTGCCCTCTCCTGACTCCTTCCTCTTCCTTTGCCCCCTCCTCCTTCTTGGTCATCCGTTGAGTTTGGTTCGTTCTGTTCATCTGGACCCAGGTCCACCTCCACTTCAGCCTGACCGTGCTTCCCCTCTCCCTCTGGGGCCAGTTCTGATCCAGATCCAGAGCCGGTCTCTTCTGGTTGTGGTTGGGTGGGTCCTGCCTTGGTCTGCAGACACTGACCATGTTTGCGGTGCTGCTGCCAGAGGATCAGAGAGTGGAACAGGGCGTCACAGTCTCCACACTGGTACAGGATTTTGGGCTGGTCTCCTGAGGAAGGCTTCTTTGGGCTAGCCATGGCCAGACCTGGTGCACCAGAGCTGGGCAGCACAGAAGAGACACTGGCCTTGGTCTGAGGGGCAGGCGATGGAGCAATGGGCTGGGTATAAACCTGCTGCTGGAGAGAGAGAAAAATAGAATGTGAGAAAAGAAGACAAAACACAAGCTGACCAGTCTGGACAATGAGTGAACGAAAACATCAATATTTTTTGGTGTCAAATTGAAAGAACTCCTCCACCCAACAATGGAGGTTCCCATGACAGTACTGGATAGCAATACCATCACAGGTCAGCAGGTAGCCTAGCAGTTATAGTGTTGGGCCAGTAACAAAGGTCGCTGGTTTGAATATCCGAGCCGACAAGGTGAAAAACCTAATTTGCTCCATGGGTGCCGTACTACTATTGCTGACCCTGTAAAAGAACACATTTCACTGCACCTACGTGACAATATTTTTGTATGTGACAATATTTTTGTTGTTGAAAAAGTCCATAGTCAATTGAAACAGGAACAGTGTTTTTGTCAGGCAGATGAGGGATGACAATAGAGGAATATAGTAATAGAGTATTCAGAGGACAGAGGGGTCAATGAGAGCAGACAGAGCAGTCTTTAGATCAACAGAGCCGGGGAGGGAGGGGTTCTCTGAGGGGAGGGGAAGGACTGAGGGGCAGGGTGATGATAAATATCACAGGCCTATCAGTTGAGTTCAGAGGGTCAGTCCGTGGCGTTTGAGAACTGTTCGTTGATACATTAGGATAAGAACCATCAGGGTTAATGATGTGTTCCTTCAGGAGTGTCTTCATTCAAGCAGAGGCACCACTGTGGCTCATTCTGTTATTAGTAGCCTAGACTGAGTACTACCAGCTTGTTTCTACTTATGGCAATTTGTTGGAGTCATTGTTAGAATTGAAGAATGCAGAAACATATTTAGTATCGTATGTAGAAACAGATTGCTATTATGGATATAGTTAAATCTCCATAGTCATAGTAAATACTTTGTGGTTGCTTGTTTTGATGCCGCAAACGAACTAAATCACCATTACAAGACTATTTATTTAGTTTCAGAGTAAGTACTCACAACTCAGCGTTTTAGCTCAGTAAGGAAGCTGAGTTATAAAACCAGACTATGTAACTTGAACTGCCGCTGACACTGTTCTTATCCAACATGGCAAAAACGATTACTGCGGACCACCCGGAGCTCTTGAAATAGTGTCATGTATGTGTGTATTAATATGTTCTTGATGAGAGAGCATTTTCAACGTGACGCTGGTGGTTGAGTCACTGTCTCCTAGAAGGACTTGAGACAGGAAACTGTGTCTACATCCCAGATAGCCTCCTATTCCTTATACTTCTCTACTTTTGACCAGGGCCCATAGGCCTGTTTGGTCAGTCAGCCTGGCTAGTGTGTAGAGAGGTATATACCAGAAAATGAATTGATTTAATTACAGATTCCAGAACTGGACTTCAACTCGGGAAATGCACTAAAATATTACACATGGGTCAACATGTAATTAAAGTAACTGAGGGAGCACACCATTTTGCAGAAGTTTCTTTTTAATAACACTTAATCTTTTCCCGCTTGGTAAGCAAGATGGTTAATAGGAATGTAATTAGGTTTTTAGTGTTTCCACAGCTGATTCATCTGTGAGGAGGCCAATGAGCCATCCATCAGGAGGAGGGGTGGAGCTGACTGATTCATCTTTCACGTTCCTTTTCTCTCCCCACTGGCAACTCAAGATGTAATCTGCCTGTCACTCATGACACCATGCTTTATGGTTCTGAGCTTGAGGAGACCGTCACCATGGGAGGCTGGGGACACGTTTCAGAGAGTGACGCTGGTAAGCGCCACTCACGGTCGACGACTGACCGTTTTAAACCTCCGAGCATACTGTAGCTGTCATTACGAGGTAGCGATACAGTGAGAACAAGGACAGTGTCGTTCCCTCAAATTACATAGTACAGAAAAAGTATCTGTACATTGAAATATTATAACTCAATATTTGATGTAGAAAGTAATGTAATCCGTCATCTTATTTTATTTCTATTATCTATTATTGAATATTGTATTGTTTATTTTTATCCCCCAAAAATAAACAAAACAAAAAACAAGGACAGTGCTGGTCATTTAATTTCCTATTATGACTCAACAAACAAGTGAACTGAAAATTCCTGGTTATGTATGTCTTAACGGAGGATCTAATTAATTTTGTACTGGGTAGAATGCAGTGCAGTTTTGTAGGCTACAGAGCTTATCAGAGTCCAAAACATGTACGCGTCTGCACAGCAGTGTTCTAGACTATTGGACTGTTGGCTTTCATTTTTGAATTCTCAGCGCGGCTCAAGCTATTTTTCCAACTGTCACCACATACAAACTGGAGCCTCGTTGGTTGGGAATTTTAAAGGAGCACGGTCGGGTTGTGCCTCCCCCACAGACGGACCGCCGGACTATCACGGCTCTGTGCGTGTGGACTTGGAATTATGCTTCAGCCTCACAAGGCTCTCCAATTCACATGGGAGACCTTGAGCACAACAATGGCGACACTATGAAATGTACACTCAATTGCATTAATAAATTGTAATATAACAATAACAATAATATATGCCATTTAGCAGACGCTTTCATCCAGAACCATTTAGCCTAGATGTGCAAAAGATGAGAGAAGTTTAATAAAAAGTTATTGTTTATCAATGTTCTAGACCTAGCCTATTTAGTTTAAATGTCCATGGAGTTTGAAGCTTCCACTATTACCTGAGTCTGTAGGAAGGGGATGGAGACGGGGGTGGGGGCCCCACTCCCCACGTTCTCTGTGGTGCAGGTCAGCTGGTGGGCCAGCACCTCCTCCAGGGTGTCAAACTCTTGGTAGCAGGGGAAGCACATGTACACAGAGGCACTATCCATCGCCATACCTGCCACAGGGAGAGAGAGGAGATCTAGACCAAAACAGTGCATTACTGATCATATTCAATTCAGGTTGGGTGGTCTGTTTTATGTCTGCAAGCAACACGTGCACTCAATTATTAACCTACAATATAGCCTATCTAATATGTTATTAACATAACCTAAATGTAGCCTATCCCCCCCACCATATACGCAGAGCTGATGCATCTAAATAGCATTATCTTTATTTGGAGACCGATTGAGAATGTGTTGTATTACCCCATGTATAAATGCTGGCAAATCCTCATTTAAAATGGGAACGATGTAAAAAGATTTGATTGACGTTATGTTGTAAACATTGCCCTCTACTGATGGAAATTAGTATCTTCATATGTTCCTGAGATTTGGTCAGACAGATTTGAATTTTCAGACAAAATGGCAGTAGGTAATTATTATTTTGTCCACGCTGGTGCTCCTAAAATGTAGAGAATGTATGTATATGTAACAAAAAAGCTGTAAAAACAAAAAAAGCAATTATTGTCCTCCAAAGAGGGTGGATGGGTTATAAAAAAAATACACTACTGCTTTTTCGTCCTCATGCTAGCTAGCAGTAGCCACCGCAGCCAATTTGGAATAGCAGTGTCATTCAGTGGACATGCCATTCCATAATGGCTGCTGTGACTACTGCTAGCTAGCATGAGCATGAAAATGACTGTTTTCTGGGAAAAGTAGCAGAATTTCCATCTTCTCGATGGAGCAGTGTGGATAAAGGTAAAATTTGGAGTACAGTAGCATATCCCATCCCTGCATAGATGTACGTTTCCCGACCCATATCTCGTGCTGGCTCAAGTGTCTTAAAAGTTATCATGATTGCGTTCCGACCCCAGTGCAGATGTGTAAACAAGTGTATTGGTAGAGTATCTTCTGGCAATAATCTATTATAGGAGGCTACTTTATACAGCTTTATAATTTCCCAACAGAACTAGAGATTAACATGCAACACAATACGACAAACGGCTAATACCTTTTAGTGGAATGGTGTACTGACATTAAAGTACTGCACATTGCAATACGTTCACACGAACTTGGGCCATTACAGTGCAAATTAGTGAATGGCGCCAAATTAATGCCTAAAGTACTCCAGACAAATCCGAGGTCAGCAATTTAGCTGTTTGCTATCTTGTTATATGGTGGCACTGGCAAGTTTATATTGGGTTTAATTTAGCCAACTAACGTTACTATAGTTAGTTGCTGCAGGTTTGTGGGAAGATAAATAACGTTAGCCTATTCTGTATTGATTGACAGGCAGCTAGCTAGCATTTCCTCAAGCAACGTTTAGCTACATTACCACGATTAATATCACATTAAAACTGCTTGAGCTTTATCAATACAAGTCAGTTGTTAGGTTAGCTAAACTAATCCACCACTGTCTGCCAGCAGTCGCTCTGAAGATATTTTATGTGCTTTGTAAAAACGACGAAGAAGGGTGGCATTCACTTCTTCGGTGGTGTAATGGCGGCTGCAGTTGCGATGTAAACGTTGGATGTCTCCCCCCGTTGAGACTCCGTGAAATCAGTCCCTGAAATGTTATCCTGGCTGATGTCACATTCCACCCATAAAAACATGAATTAAGTTAGATAATTACAAAATAACTCACCGAAAACTGAAGCCGTTATCTCTTGAAGAAACAAGTTGTGTTATTGTTCCAACATGTTAACAAGGCTTGAGCGGATTGGCTGTCTGCTCTCTTGTACGCCGTACACCAATGGAATTCGACAACACTACACAAAAGAACGCACTTAGCGTATGACTTTTGTGCAACATGATGGCTTTCAAAAGTCCCAAACAGGGCACTTCAATTGTTGTTGTTCTGTTTATCAACTCGGTTTTCAATAGTTTTTGTAGCAAATAAGATAGAACATGCAACATTAAAAAATATATATGTTTTGTCACATACACCATATATATATGCAGTGACATGCTTACAGTCAGCCATAGTAGTACAGCGCCCCTTGAGCAAATTAGGGTTTAGTACCTTGCTCAAGGGCACACATCGACAGGTTTTTCACCATGTGTATTCGAACCAACAACCTTATTGGCGCAACGCTCTAACCGCTAAACTACCTGCCGACCTACCCAATTAGTTGGAACCTTTTTGTTTTTATGCAAACATCTTGGAAGTTGAGCTGTAATCACAACATGATCATGATGCAGCGTATGGCTTTGTGCTATTCATTCATAAAACCTCAAAGTCTTGAGCAAGGGCACATCAACATATTTTTCAGTCATGTTGGCTTAAGTATTTCGGTTACTAAGTACTTTTCGGTTACTGGGCCAGTGCGCTAACCGATAGACTACCTACCACCCTACCCAATTAGTTTAGTTTCATGTAAATTTCAACATGATCATGATGCAGCTCATGGCTTTGTGCTATTCATTCATAAAACCTCTGAAAGTCTTGAACCTAGACCTCAATCAATCACGTTTTCATCTCTAAGCCCACAGTAACTGAATGCATATCTATTCCTCAACATGCTGCTGAAGCACCATTATTCTGCCCCGTCAAGCATTGTATCCAGTAGTTGGTAGAAAGTATGAACTGTCTCACAGCATTTCTTCTCTCCCCCGGGCTGTTCGGGAGGACGACCGGTTCCTTCAGAGCATTTAACCCGACACAAAATGGTATTAAAGAGGCGGCTGGGCATACAGCCAGGGGAGGGCCAGCTAGGGGCCACTCAATCTCCACGGAAACTGCAAGCTGCTTGATGTGCTGCAGAATTACATTATTCAACGTTGACGCATTGTATGACGAGTGGAAACAAACTAGACATGTTCTGCATTGAGGGATGTGGTTCATATACTGGAGAGCCCCTGTTTACTGCTCCACTTCATCTGTCCTCCTCATTCTCTCTCCTGTTTCAAGAGACACTTCCTGTCTCACTGAGCTACTGCTGTGGAGCTGATGGAGCTAAGCGACAAGGCCTCTAACTGTTAATTCAATAGTGCTGTCACCTGGACCTGAGGGGCAGATTTAAACTACAATGTTCACTAGATTTCTCTAAAGCACTGGGAGGCAAATGTTCTGTAGGATCCCATCTATATTTTTTGTTGAATATAGAAAAAACAGATGCAGCCAAAAGGTTCAGGAACACCTGGCTACAAAATTAAATCCTGCCCTCCTTGGCAGTCGAGGTTGAATCATGTTGGATGAAAAGTTAGAAGTAAGAACCCCTCTGAGACCGGTCCACAGGAAAGACAGGTTTGAAGTGTGTACTGATCTACAAGCTCTAGAATAGTAATGGAATAGTTCAAGGGTATTATATCTGTGACATATCAAGTCTCACCAGATATCAACTGGGCTCTTAAAATCAGAAACAGTAAGGGTGGATACATCATTTACATTTACATTTAAGTCATTTAGCAGACGCTCTTATCCAGAGCGACTTACAAATTGGCGCATTCACCTTATGACATCCAGTGGAACAGCCACTTTACAATAGTGCATCAGATCTTTTAAGGGGGGGGGGGCAGAAGGATTGCTTTATCCTAGGTATTCCTTGAAGAGGTGGGGTTTCAGGTGTCTCCGGAAGGTGGTGACTCATATGACAACACTTTGACTCATTGACTCATTGACTCATATGACAACACCATCAAATGTGCAGATTCAACTATTAAGAATATTATGATCTGCCTGCCTACTAATTTGCCTATAATGCCCACCTATTCATGAGCCTATGACACCTGGCCACCACCCTCCCTTCTGCTCTCCCATCTGTCATTTATTTCATTAACTAGAGGCATAACATTTCATCAAGCAAGGTATCATTTCACTGACATTTGTGTGGTTCCAATAACTATTTTAATTTCCTCCTTCCAAGCCATTTGCTTGTTCAGCCACCTGGCTCATGTATACACTGGAGTGGCCTTTCATTGGAGATATTTTCCTCCATGATCCTAGCTGTGCCAACATTCATGATATACTACAGTCTCTCATGCAATATTGCTTTGATAGTAGTAAATGTCAGATACTACTACAGTTCAAATTGTGGTCAATGGGGTTTAACTCCACATAACATTTGTTGAAGCAGATGTGACTATTTGTTTCCATTTGATTAAAATTCTCTTTGTAGTGGACTTATTTGACACTACTGCTTTACTCAGTTATATCCTTTCAGATTAGTGGGCATAAAGGAAAGGTGACGAGGAAAGGAAGCTATTCACATTGGTCCGCCCTCCATGGTGACGGTGTCCTCAAGCTCAGAACCATAAAGCATGGTGTCATGAGTGACAGGCAGCTTGCATCTCGCGTTGCCAGGGGAGAGAGAGATGGATCAGTCAGCTCCACCCCTCCTGATGGATGGCTCATTGGCCTCCTCACAGATGAATCAGCTGTGGAAACACTAAAAACCTAAGTGCCTTATGGCATTCTGGCCCCTGCTCTGCCGTCAGCTGCCTTATTACTACCATTCAGACTTCATTTGCATAAAACAAACAAATGCCATTACTACTTATTGGTGTGTCCTTTAATTGAAGGCCTGTGTAGTGTAAACACACCCAAGTTGATCATAAATTAGATGTCTGTCTGCTACTAGCAGCCAAAACAGTCAAGTACGCTGGTCAATATATGCAGATTGTTTAGTGCCATTCACACCTGACACTACATAAATTGGTGTGCATGCACACTTCCATTCTTTAGAAACATGAGACCAGGGCAGTTTCATCACTTTAATCATGAGTTGAATTATTTCTATCAACAAACAAAAGTCTCTCCCAGTCCGTCCCTCTCCCCCCTCTCCCACATCCACTTCAAAACCGTTCCGTTCCCACCAGTGATGTGGTATGACCCTTGTGCAGGGCCATAAAGATCAGGATCACAAATTAAAACCAACTCGTGCCAGGAAAATAAAACACAAAACACAGTTAGCTCTTCATTTTAGGAAAACATAAGATTTAAAAAATAAAAAAAAGTATCCATGCTCTCCCAACTCACACTTTCGTAAGATTTGTCAGTTCGTTCACTCATGTAATCACAGACAGAAGTAACAGGTTAAACCCATTACACAAAACACTTGTGGGACACGGGAGAAGGGACACATCACACCACCCTCCCCACTCATCCAAACCCACCCAGATACAGCAATATCACAAATAACCCTACATAGGATCAGCCATTTATACTGTTGGGACATCAGCTAGAATACCATAGACGGAGAATCATGTGAGAATCCCTTCACATCAAAGAAAAAAAATGTAGTTCCACCTACTGGCTAGGATGTGTACTTGCAAATACAGGACCGTTATTGGAAAACACTCCCAAGTTTGGATCAAAGTACAGTATCTTGGAAGTTGGATTATTTTGCATGACACGGGGTATTGATGACTTCTTACAAAATAAACCCTTCAGCCGACAACAAACCCCCCCCCCGCCCCAGAGAAACAAAATAAAAACAAAAATACAATAAATAAAGTGATCATAATATGTATGTGGGAAAGGCAACGAGAGAGAAATGGAGGGAGAGAGAATTAAAAACGAGAGAAACATTTTGTTCTGTTTTTCCCCCCGAGCCAGGGACTGAAATGAAGTTGTATTTACAGACAGACTGAGGAGGAGCCTGGTCGCTGCTACACCAGCTCCCCTCTGCTAGAGAAAATAAAATGAAATTACAACAATAAAATAAAATAAAAAATAAAAAAAAGGTACTTGATATTTACAGTGAGAGAAAGAGAGGGAAGGAGAGTGGGAGAGGCAGAGGAAGGAGGAGAGGAACAGAAGGCTCCAGAAGTGGTTGGGGCATTTACATTTTTTGGGTGCAGGTATTTTAGATCAAACCATCGTTGTTGTGCGGTGATGAGTGAGAACAGGTGTGGTTGCTCTAACGCATGGTGAACATGCAAGTCTGTGTTGGTGGGCCAGATGAAAACAAGGTTTTATTGATGATAAATCACTGTGATGCTGTTAGAATCTAGACTTACAAAAACAAGAGTGCTAGAGTGGGTTGATTTGGAGATGGAAGATGGCCAGGGAAAGTCAAACACAAAAAAAACTCATTCACACACACAAGCACTTACACTTAAGACCTCCCCTAAATGCAGTGTAATTGTGCATCTAGACTGAATTGAGGAAAAATGAGAGAAAGGGAGGAGTGAAAGTGCCAAGTACTTTCAAAGCTGATGTGACAGCGCTTTGGTTCAAGTACGGCTATATGGCCATTGGTCTACAGGTGTGACTGGAGGAGCCCTACCCCTCCCTATACACAGGTTGCATATCTCCACTGCACAAGAGGTGCAGCGGGCCCCTACGGTTCCGCTCTACTCCCCTTTAGAGATGTGCAAAGCTTACTTCTCACCTACACATGTCTCCAGCTAAACTGACTGGGACAAGAGCTTATAGAAACTGAATATGTACATTCCATTCTTTTAAAAAAGGTCCCTCTTATTCAAATAAAAGACATTAAGACTTTCACCTCAATGTTTCTTCTCAGAAACAGTTTAATAAAACAGCTCGCGGTTCCCGCCTTTGGACTTTTGAATCACCTGTGTGATAAAAGCTTCTAAAAATCACCTCATCCAATTTAAAATGCCAGTTCAATTTGCTGCTGTTTGGTATCCAATTTAATAAAACAGTTCAATTTTCAGAACTAATTAACACTTTGGACTTGGTTTGGGAGTAATGTCTTGGTAGATGAACGCCTACATTCCCCAGTTTTCCCATTGGCTGCAGGGACTGTTCTGTCCACGTGACCGTCTGGTTTTTAACCTCTAGAACGGAAGATTGTCCTAAACTGTCTGAACTGAAACAGTTGACACATCCCATTCACTGGCATACATCACTAAAACAAAATGCAATTTCTAATAAATAAAACAGTTTTTTATAAAGGGATAAAATTTGATTAGCAGAGATTATAATACAGAAAAGCTTTCGTCAGATTCACCCATCTTCTACAACCCAACAGTCACTGGACTACTGCCACCAACAGATATTTCTTTACACCTATAATGGGAATATTCAAGGGATAATAGATGATTTAAGTATTTTTGTTTGTATGTGTGCGTGTATAGTTGTTTTTTGAAGTTTGAAGCCAAAAGGGGGTGGAAGAGTAGGAAGAGAGGGATGGGGTTGAGGAAAAGGGGAAAGACGGGGTGAATAGGGGACAGGTTCAGGTGCTGTTGATGGATCCAGGTACTGAGCTGGGCTGGGTGGTACTGTCCGACACACTGCCATCTGGTGGAGAGAGAGACAGGACATCAGATACACACCGCACTAAACACTTCAGTTCACCATCAGGTCAATGCTTTTAATGTTGGGTTTAACATCCAAACACAGCAATATTCATTTAAAAAGGGTGTTAAATGTTGATTTGAAGCTATATCCCCTATCCTAGTCTTGTAAATATGTATACATCTAATAAGCATGTATTGAACATGTAATAAGCATGTGTCGGATAGGCTGTGCTATACATACCGTGTGAGGCAGGTGATGTCTGTGCGCGAGCGTGAGGAGGAATGAGTGTGGAGTTCAACTGGGGCTGGATAGACAGCTCTAAGAGGGAGAGAGATGAGGTTCATACTACACACACAGGACACTCAACATACACGCTTCAGACTTACTCTGGAAAACTGAGGGGATTACAGAAGCTTGCAGCAAAAGGGAAGAGGGCATGGCTACTCACTGAAGGAGGGCCAAACAGAGGAGGGCATGGCTACTGACCGAGGGAGGGCCAAAGAGAGGGGGGAGGGGTGTGGACTCACCGATGGGGCTGAAGTTGAAGAGGAGGGGCAGTTCTCGTCCGCTGGGCAGATGGGCAGTGGGCTGGCGCAGCTCTTCGAAGAAGGCGTGGGCGCAGGCCTCCAGGGGGGACAGCCTGGTCACAGGGGTGTACTCTAACAGACGGGAACACAGGGAGATGGCCTCCGGGGGGGTACGTGGCTTAAACACCTGACGGAGGGGGAAAAAAGGCCATCTTGTTTGACTCATCTAGGCTGTCGTATCTGTTCCATTTTAAAATGTTCTCTCTCTGATATGGATCCCAATGGAAGACAATGGTGTTAGAACTCAGGGCAGAAAGTACCTTTGTCCAGGGGTGTGCTTTGATCTGGGGGAATTTGAACTCTGTGTAGTTGGGGTTCATCTCTCGGATCTGCTCTCTCGTTGGAGTCCCCAAAACCTGGAAGAGTGAAAGATGCATGAAGTTCCTCCAAGAATGAGCACTCCTGCCGCCAACATAGACCTACGCTCCTGCCGCCGCCGCCAACATAGACCTACGCTCCTGCCGCCGCCGCCAACATTGACCTACAGTTGAAGTCGGAAGTTTACATACACTTAGGTTGGAGACATTAAAACTCGTTTTTCAACCACTCCACAAATTTCTTGTTAACAAACTATAGTTTTGGCAAGTCTATTAGGACATCTATTTTGTGCATGACAACTTTTCCAACAATTGTTCACAGATTATTTCACTGTATCACAATTCCAGTGGGTCAGAAGTTGATATACACTAAGTTGACTGTGCCTTTAAACAGCTTGGGAAATTACAGAAAATTCTGTCATGGCTTTAGAAGCTTCTGATAAGCTAATTGGCATAATTTGAGTCAATTGGAGGTACACCTGTGGATGTATTTCAAGGCCTACCTTCAAACTCAGTGCTTCTTTGCTTGATATCATGGGAAAATCAAAAGAAATCAGCCAAGATCTCAGAAAAAAAATTATAGACCTCCACAAGTCTGTTTCATCTTTGGGTGTAATTTCCAAGCGCCTGAAGGTACCACGTTCATCTGTACAAACAATAGTACTCAAGTATAAACACCATGGGACCACACAGCCGTTATACCGCTCAAGAATGTGTCGGGTAGTTCTGTCTCCTAGAGACGAACGTACTTTAGTGCGAAAAGTGCAAATAAATCCCAGAACAGCAGCAAAGGACCTTGTGAAGATGCTGGAGGAAACGGGTACAAAAGTATCTATATGTTTGGAAAAAGGGGGAGGCTTGCAAGCCGAAGAACACCATCCCGACCGTGAAGCACGGGGGTGGCAGCATCATGTTGTGGGGGTGCTTTGCTGCAGGAGGGACTGGTGCACTTCACAAAATAGATGGCATCATGGAGAAAAATTATGTGGATATATTGAAGCAACACCTCAAGACATCAGTCATGAAGTTAAAGCTTAGTCGCAAATGGGTCTTCCAAATGGACAATGAACCCAAGCATACTTCCAAAGTTGTGGCAAAATGGCTTAAGGACAAAGTCAAGTTATTGGAGTGGCCATCACAAAGCCCTGACCTCAATCCCATAGAACATTTGTGGGCAGAACTGAAAAAGCGTGTGCGAGCAAGGAGGCCTACAAACCTGACTCAGTTACACCAGCTCTGTCAGGAAAAATGGGCCAAAATTCCCCCAACTTATTGTGGGAAGCTTGTGGAAGGCCACCTGAAATGTTTGACCCAAGTTAAACAATTTAAAGGCAATGCTACCAAATACTAATTGAGTGTATGTAAACTTCTGACCCACTGGGAATGTGATGAAAGAATTAAAAGCTGAAATAAATAATTCTCTCTACTATTATTCTGACATTTCACATTCTTAAAATAAAGCGGTGATTCTAACTGACCTAAGACAGGGAATTTTTATGAGGATTAAATGTCAGTAATTGTGAAAAACTGAGTTTAAATGTATTTGGCTAAGGTGTATGTAAACTTCCGACTTCAACTGTACACTCCTACCGCCGCCACCAACATAGACCTACACTCCCTCTTCTTTCCATCTCCCACCCCTACAGTTTGGTGTCCTCTCAGCTCCCCTCTTCACTACCTTGATGATCTCTACCAGTTGGTCCACTCCGCTGTCCCCGGGGAAGATGGGCTGTCCCAGCAGCAGTTCGGCCAGCACGCAGCCCGCTGACCAGATGTCAATGTTGGACGTGTAGTCCGTGGCGCCAAAGATGAGCTCGGGGGCACGGTAGTACCGCGAGCAGATGTAGGACACGTTGGGCTCCCCGCGAACAAGCTGCTTAGCACTGGAGACAAGAGGGGGAGAGAGGTGGTCAGTCAGAGAAAAAGATAGATAAAGACAGAGATCGATTTAGACAGACTGAACAGTAAGGCGGCATTTACACAGGCAGCCCAATACTGATTTCCTTTTTTTTTACCAATCAGATCAGCGCTGAAAAATCTCTCTAATAAACAATTAGTGGAAAAAAGATCAGAAGAATTGAGCTGTGTTTACACAGGCAGCCTAAGAAACACAGACACAGTCAGAGACATTCAGAGATGGCCAGAGGTGCTCACTGACAGACAGGCAGACTAACCTGCCGAAGTCACAGAGTTTGAGGATGGCCGTCTCGGGGTCCACCAGCAGGTTCTGGGGTTTGATGTCTCTGTGACACACGCCCTGGGAATGGATATAGGCTAGACTGCGGAACAGCTGGTACATGTACACCTGGAGGGAAAACACAGGACACATGATGTTAACACACACACAGTTATCAGCCAGTAACAGCAGCACTGATCATCATAATCCCCTCCATTACTACTACAGTCATGCCAAGTGTCCAGACAGCTACTGTTGGTCACCAACTTCACTGCACTCAGAACAGTCAAACATTCTGGATGTATGCAACTTACTCAAACACATTGCAACAACTTGTGGGTTCTCTGCTCTGGACTATGCCAGTAAAATGTTCCCATCGCAAAGCTTAGAGCTAGCATGGCAGAAGATGTGACTGTGTATGTGTGTAAGGGTTTCTGGCTGTCTGAGTGTGTGTGTGTTGGGGTCGCTTTATTGGGTTGTTAGCTGTGTTATTGGGCACACAGGGTGCAAGGGGTAGACGGACGGGTGTTGAGAGGGGGACGCGGTTGCCTGGCTGTGGCAGGGGGGCAGATTTAGAGGGAAACAAGAGCTTAATTGCACACCACAGAGAGAGCGGGGGGGGGGGGGGGGGGGGGGGGCTGCAGAGGAGTGAGAGATGAGAAACCTTTTTATTTTTGTGTGCAATGTTTACTGTTCAATTCTAATAGTTATTGATATTGTTGTGTCTTCTCACTTCTGTTTGCCAAAGCAAGTTAAATAAACAGTAATGTAAACATGTTTCCCATGCTAATAAAGTCCCTTTGAATTTAATTTGAGAGAAAGGGGCTGAAGAGTAGTGAGGGAAGGGAATAAGGAGAGAGGAAGGAAGGCAACAAGGAGAGAGGAAGGAAGGGAAGAGATGCAGATAAAGAGTAGGGAGGGATGAGAGGAGCACAGTGAGAGGTGGAGAGGAGAGTGTAGAGATGCTGAGTGAGGGCAGTGTGTGTGTATGATCAGTATGCATCTCCACACCACAGGAGAGAGCAGCAGGGTGGGCTGAGGCAAATGGGTCATGAGACACAGATAGTCCTCTCTGCTGCCACGGGGCATAGCACACACAGAGAGCTAACAGACAACATAAGTGCCCTTTTAAACGGACAGGAAAGCTTACTGCAAACAGAGAAAGTTGGTTTCTCTTTCTCTAATTTTTCCAATTCTAAAACACTGAAGTAGGTATTGTCCCCAAAAAATATGATGCAGGAAAAGAAGAGAATGGAGGAGTTGAAAAATAGTGGTAACAGACAGAAAGACTACCGGAGATCAGTGAAGAGTCAGAGCAGAGAGAGAAAATACAGTTGAAGTACGAAGTTTACATACACCTTAGCCAAATACATTTAAACTCAGTTTCACAACTCCTGACAATTAATCCGAGTAAAAATTCCCCGTCTTAGGTCAGTTAGGATCACCACTTTATTTTAATAATGTGAAATGTCAGAATAGTAGTAGAGAGAATGGTTTATTTCAGCTTTTATTTCTTTCATCACATTCCCAATGGGTCAGAAGTTTACATACACTCCATTAGTATTTGGTAGCATTGCCTTTAAATTGTTTAACTTGGGTCAAACATTTTGGGTATCCTTCCACAAGCTTCCCACAATAAGTTGGGAGAATTTTGGCCCATTTCTCCTGACAGAGCTGGTGTAACTGAGTCAGGTTTGTAGGCCTCCTTGCTCGCACACGCTTTTTCCGTTCTGCCCACAAATGTTCTATGGGATTGAGGTCAGGGCTTTGTGATGGCCACTCCAATACCTTGACTTTGTTGTCCTTAAGCCATTTTGCCACAATCTTGGAAGTATGCTTGGGGTCATTGTCCATTAGGAAGACCCATTTGCGACCAAGCTTTAACTTCCTGACTGATGTCTTGAGATGTTTCTTCAATATATCCACATAATTTTCCTCCCTCATGATGCCATCTATTTTGTGAAGTGCACCAGTCCCTCCTGCAGCAAAGCACCCCCACAACATGATGCTGCTACACCCGTGCTTCACAGTTGGGATGGTGTTCTTCAGCTTGCAAGCATCCACCTCTTTCCTTCAAACATAACGATGGTCATTATGGCCAAACAGTTCTATTTTTGTTTCATCAGACCAGAGGACATTTCTCCAAAAAGTACGGTCTTTGTCCCCATGTACAGTTGCAAACCGTAGTCTGTCTTTTTTATGGCTGTTTTGGAGCAGTGGCTTCTTCCTTGCTGAGCGACCTTTCAGGCTATGTCGATTTAGGACTCGTTTTACTGTGGATATAGATACTTTTGTACCCGTTTCCTCCATCTTCACAAGGTCCTTTGCTGCTGTTCTGGGATTGATTTGCACTTTTCGCACCAAAGTACGTTCATCTCTAGGAGACAGAACTACCCGACACATTCTTGAGCGGTATAACGGCTGTGTGGTCCCATGGTGTTTATACTTGCATACTATTGTTTGTACAGATGAACGTGGTATCTTCAGGCGTTTGGAAATTGCTCCCAAGGATGAACCAGACTTGTGGAGGTCTACAATTGTTTTTCTGAGGTATTGGCTGATTTCTTTTGATTTTCCCATGATGTCAAGCAAAGAGGCACTGGGTTTGAAGGTAGGCCTTGAAATACATCCACAGGTACACCTCCAATTGACTCAAATTATGTCAATTAGCCTATCAGAAGCTTCTAAAGCCATGGCATAATTTTCTGGAATTTTCCCAGCTGTTTAAAGGCACAGTTAACTTATTGTATGTAAACTTCTGACCCACTGGAATTGTGATACAGTGAATTATAAGTGTAATAATCTGTCTGTAAACAATTGTTGGAAAAATGACTTGTGTCATGCACAAAGTAGATGTCCTAACCGACTTGCCAAAACTATAGTTAACAAGAAATTTGTGGAGTGGTTGAAAATCGAGTTAATGACTCCAACCTAAGTGTATGTAAACTTCCAACTTCAACATCAATGCGTTTTCTTCTCATCAAATCCTTGGGGAAAGAGTCCTCTAGTCAAATACAGTACCATTTGTGGTACCCAGACTTTTACATCGTCATACAGTCCTTCTCTCATACAGTCCTTCTCTCATACAGTCCTTCTCTCATGACGGGATTTACAGTATTACCGGATTAGTACACAAAGGGGAGCCACAAAACGCAAAAAAGCCTGTTGTGCGTCCATTACCAGAAGGCTAACAAAATTAGTACAAGTAATGGCAAAATTCCATGAAGGATGCTAGCTAAATGTGCTATCAAGCGCAATTTAAAATAAAGTATTTGCAAAGACAGGCAATCCAGCTCAAAGTTATACATACGTAGGAGCTACCGAATATAACTTTTGGTGAATTTGGACATTTACAAGCAAATGTGAACGAAATACATTGTACAAACAAAGTTGACATGTTTGTCTAAAGGAAGAACAGTACTGGCTCTGGAGCAGTATGTGAACACTGTGTGTGTGCAGTCGCTAGGGCAACGGGCCTGTCTTCTCTGCTCGGAGAAGATGAAAGCAAGTTAAACTTTGGTGTCGCTTTAATGAAAAATTAAGAATTCTGCATTCAGGAAAAAAAGTTATTTTGCTGCGTTTTGTAAACTCAGATCTAAAATAATTCTTTATGTAATTTCTGCTCGGCATCACAAATTGTGTGCTTCAGTTGCACTTGTCCACTGGGATGAGAATTCACTAAGGGCGTTCTATCAGCAGACAACGCTCTGATGTGAGCTACTTTTCCTCAGTGTAACCAGCCTACTTCTCTCTGGTAAAACGCAAGATTAACTTCAAGCAAAACATTAGGAAAATGTAGCCAGCTACATTGTTTCTATGATAAACATTAGAAATATGATAGCCATGCATTTTTTTTGCAAAAAAATACCCTGCATTTTCATTGTAAGCTCATTTACAATGCTAGCCAAATAGCTTTGCACTTCTGTTGTCATCTGATGAAAATGAAGGACATTTCTGCTGAATGTGTTGAACCAATGTATTTTCTGGGAAGGAAAACTATAGTTGCATGTCCCTGATCACTCTACTGGAGGCAAAAAAATTAACACTTGACTATTAATATACAGCTGGACCCACTTGCTCCCGCTTTCTCCTGTTGTGCTATTTACAAACAAACACGGGACTGGCTTTCTGGGGAACTATGTTAAGCTTCATAACGTAAATAATGTGACAGGTGAAATGAAGAACGCAATCCGCTTCATCTCCTAATGTATTGCACAAGTTGACTGCAGGTATGTACTTAAAAAGTAGCTACAAATATGAAAATGTATACAAAACTTCAATTTCCAAATACCCCGGTATACCGCCCAAGCCTAGCACCATTTCATTTAAATAGAGAACTCTGCCTCTAGCAGCATGGAGCTTAAAGAGGAACGATGGAGGGGTGATAGGGCAAGTGAGAGATGAGGAGAAGACGGACACAGACTAAGTGAGAAAGAGGGAGATGAACGAGAGAGCGAAAAAAAAAAAACAATGACAGAGAACGAGGATAAAAGGGAGGGAAAGTAAAAAGAGAGAAACAGCGGAAGGGAAGAAGTAGTGAGTGCATTACCTTGACGTATATAATGGGGATGGTGGTCTTAGCCTTGTTGAAGTGCCGGGCCACCCTATACACCGTCTCTGGGACAAAGTCCAGCACTAGGTTCAGATACACTTCATCTTTCTGTAAGGGGAAAACAATAGGAGGGAAGAGCAATGTTGTTGAATCCATTTTGTAATGCAATTAATTTTTTCACAAGTCTGGATTTTTCCTTTTTGCTGCATAAACGTGAAAATGTCAAATGTTGTTCCCAATACCTGGTAGTCGGACTTGTACATACCTTCTCCCCACTGGAGTAGAAAAAGTAACGTAGCCTGACAATGTTGCAGTGGTCCAATTTCCTCATGATCTGTAGTTCTCGGTTCTGGAGTAATTGAAATAGCAAGGGGGTATAATTTAGGTCTCAAGATTTCATCAGTTGAGCAGTAGTAACATTGAGGTATGGGGAGAGAACATACAGAAATACACCTGATAGTGTGTGAGTGATGAGGGGCAATGGTGCGTTTCTGTAGACTGCCAGTGGAAGTGAGTTGCACTGTGTATGTGTGTGTGTGTGTGTGTGTGCGCGTGTAGACCAGTGTTTCAGTTGAGTCACCAAACAGAGTCGTGTGCTTGAGTCCGAGTCGAGTCACAAGTCTGAGACTAAGTTGAGTTTGAGTCTGAGTCACCAATGGTGAAGTCCGTGCTCGAGTCCTGATCCAAGTGCTCAAGTCTGAGACACTGGGTTGGAGTTTAACCAAAAAAGAACACAATAATATCGGTTTATGTGCACATAATAAAAAATAAAAAAAGTTTGAAAGCAAAGGAATGAGTCGGGGGTTCTTTAGACATATTTGGTATTTTGGTTACAAATGTTTTTTTGCTCGCTTGTATTGGCGGCTTGCTAGGTCGATGCTTGTATGTCGCGCCTCTTGATTTAGCTCGGATTTGGTAGACGAAATCTGCCCAACAACAACTAGTGGCGGTCTGGTGGGAAGATTTTCATGTGAGCATTGAAGTAACGCAAAGATTTTCCTCCAGTTGCAGAAAGGTCATAATTGCCTACAATATGCAGCCCACAAAACAAACAAGTCCTTCATACACAGGATCAAACATTTTATTTTAATAGAAGGTTCAATGATGTTTTGAAGGGATGAATTGTCTCTGGACGGAATTGGCTATTGCTCCTGTAAGATTATTATTTCCAATAATTGTAACAGGCTCTCTGCTTTTTGTAAATCGCCCACTGATATGTAGTTTTTTTTTTATTCCAGAGGAAGAATAGGTAAAATGGGAGGGTAGAGCGAGATGACAAATTCAAAGACAGCCTACTTTTTAATACTCAAGGGGAGAGAGAGACAATAGCTAGACTTGTTTTCCTTTTAAACTCAATACTATTGTTTTCAATTTCATAAGGCAGTTTGTGTTTCTTAACCAGGCAAAGCTAAATAGTAGGCTGGTGACTGGTGGTTACAGGGAAGTGAGTCGCTAACGCGATGTGCAGCCTACATACATACACCTTGATTTATTGTTGTGTTACAGCCTGAATTCAAAATGGATTAAAAAAAAATTCCCCTCACCCATCTACACACAATACCCTATAATGACAAAATGAAAACAAGTATAAAAATATTTTGGCACATGTACTGACAATGAAATACAGAAATATCTAATTTACATAAGTAGTCACACCCCTGAGTCAATACTCTGTAGAAGCACCTTTGGCAGCGATTACAGCTGTGAGTCTTTTAAGTTAGTAAGAGCTTTCCACACCTGGATTGTGCAACATTTGGCCCTTATTCTTAAAAAAAAAAAAAATATTCTTCCAAGCTCTGTCAAATTGGTTGTTGCTTATTGCTAGACAGCAATTTAAGTCTTGCCATAGATTTAAGTAGATTTAAGTCAAAACGGTAACTTGGTCGCTCAGGAACATTCACTGTCTTCTTGGTACACAAACTCCAGTGTAGATTTGGCCTTGTGTTTTTGGCTACTGTCCTGCTAAAAGGTGAATTCATCTCCCAGTGTCTGGTGGAAAGCAGACTGAACCAAGTTTCTCTAGGATTTTTCAGGTGCTTAACTCCATTCAGTCTCTTTTTTATCCTGAAAAACTCCCCCGGACTTAACAATTGCAAGCATACACATAACATGATGCAGCCACCACTATGCTTGAAAATATGGAGTGGTACTCAGTAATGTGTTGTAGTACTGCATTCAAGACAAAAAACGAATTGCTTAATCACATTTTTTGCAGTATTACTTTACTGCCGTGTTGCAAACAGGATGCATGTTTTAGAATATTTTCATTCTGTACAGGCTTCCTTCTTTTCACTCTGTCAATTAGGTTAATATTGTGGATTAACTACAATGTTGTTGATCCATCCTATCACAACCAACTCTGCAACTGTTTTAAAGTCACCATTGGCCTCATGGTGAAATCCCTGAGCGGTTTCCTTCCTCTACGGCAACGGAGTCAGGAAGGACGCCTGTATATTTGTAGTGACCAGGTTTTAGTATTAGTTTATTAATACAACCATTAAAAAAAGCATACATAAAACAGTGTATTGATATACCATCTAAGGTGTAAGTAATAACTTTACAATGCTCAAAGGGATATTCAATGTCCACTTTATATATTTTTCTTTACCCATCTACCAATAGGTGCCCTTCTTTCCGAGGCATTGGAAAACCTCCCTGGTCTTTGTGGTTGAATCTGTGTTTGAAATTCACTGCACGACTGAGGGACCTTAAAGATAATTGTAAGTGTGGGGTACAAAGACGAGGTAGTCATTCAAAAATCATGTTAAACACTTACTGCACACAGATTGAGTTCATGCAACTTATGTGACTTGTTAAGCACATTTTTACTTCTGAACTTTAGGCTTGTCATTACAAAGGGGATGAATATTTATTGACTCAAGACATTTCAGCTTAACATTTAATTAATTTATAAAAATTGTGAAAAACATAATTCCGCTTTGACATTACGGGGTATAGTGTGTAGGCTAGTGACAAAAACATTTCAATTTAATTTTCAATTCAGGCGGTAACACAATTTTTGGGAAAAAGTCAAGGGGTGTGAATACGTTCTGAAGGCACTATGATCGGAGGCAGTACGTGATCGGAGCCTGCCTTCCTGTCTGCCCACACTCAGCGCTTGCTTTCACCGCACCGCGTGTGCCAGTGTGGCACGTCCTTCCCACTGCTAGCTAGAGAACAGAAACCTCCGTTCTCTGCGCACCCAGTGCTGCTAATGTTCTGCTTATCATAATAGCCTATCCAGTCCAAGTGAAAATACACGGGAAGGTGAGTCCGAGTCACCAATGGTCGAGAAGGTGAGTCAAAGTCATTAATGGTCGAGTACTACAGCTCGAGTACTACAACACTAGCGTAGAATGCCAGTGGAAGTGGGTTGTGCCGTGTGTCTGTAGACTCTGTACCTTAAACCTCTTATCCTGCAGAACCTTCTTGATGGCCACCATCTCCTGGCTGTCAATGAGGCGGGCCTGGTACACCACGCCGAAGGAACCATTCCCGATCACCTTGATGTCTGTGTAGGACACCTCCTGTGGGCGGTCTGGACCCTGGCCTGGTGTGGCCACCACAGTCGTCACCTTGCCACTGTCTCCTTGGGGAGAGGTACAGAGGTCAAAACACATTATAGTACATGACCATTTGGGAAGGGGGCTAAAGGACCCCAAGTATTTTAGATGTTATCCAGATGCAGGGACACACACACCAAACACACAGAGGACCATGACTCTGGTTTAGAGGCAGGAAACGTAGTGATGTCACCTCATCCTTTCTCCAATCCCCTGAGGGGAAACACTAAACAAATGTTCATCACTCCCCCTCTCTCTCTAAATGTCCGTAACCTCGGAAGCCTCTCCCCACAGACACATAATACTAGCTGGTAATGAGCTGTAGTAGCTACAGTGAACCACCTCCACCCTGCCTCACCTTCCCCGGCTCCCCAGGGGGAGGCTGCACGCCTGGCTGTCACAGCTCTGAACCCTTTCACCCCCTCACTACACTGGATAGTACGGTTTAAATACGAGGAACCTGACAACACTGAGAAATGCATTCTTGCTTTCCTCTGTTTCTTGAGGTAATGGGCGATTTAACACAGTGGATTGGGTGAAAGTGAGGGCTCTCCAACATAGCTTTGACAGAAAGTCATAATGCCAGATCTATAATTACTGTCTTCAAGGAAGGGAGGGTGCGTTTTTTAAGTGTTTGAATGGGGCCGGGACAATACCAGTATTGCGATACTCAAAGTATCCCAGCCCTACTGTCTGTCTGATGTGCGACCTTGTGGAAAGGAAGATTCTCTGCGCTCATACATTGAGTGACTTCGGGTCAGACGTGCAGCTCAGCTTGTTGGCTGTGTCTGTGAACGGTTGAGGGTGATCTGACTGACACAGCAGCACCAGAGAAGCACAGAGAAGCACAGAAGGGAGGAGGAACACTACAGTAGAGGTAGGGCCTGGAGCCAACTAGCTTGTCAGAGCCTGTGATAACATTGAACGGACAGTACAGTAGCACGCCCAGTGAGTGTGTGCACCGGTTCCTCCATTCACCCTCCATTCGCCTGCCTCAACATGACCTTGCTTTCTCTAATAACTCTGTATCTCTCAGTTCTACTCTAAAGTCGGACAAGGCCTCTAGAACAAAGCTGTGTAAGTGGTTGACTAGCTTAAGATTTTGTTGATTAGACAAATTTGGATCTTCCTCTGAAGATAAAAATGTATTTAATTTAGATCTTCCTCTGCTGAATATAGAAATGTATTTCATTTGGATCCTCTAATTGTAAAGCCGGACTATGTCAGTCTCAGGAATCAGACTGGAAGGGAGGGTGAATGGCGGGAGGTTTTGTTCAGCACTGCTAAAAGCATTAGGTGGGCGCAGTTGATTGATGGATTTAAATTCCTATGATGTAGACTAGACACCTCTGGATGCCTCTGGACGGCATGTTTTAATAAACACACTGGAGACGCCACACATAGCTAGAGGTAGATTTCACACTGGGTAGGCATTAGATTCATTGATTAATCCAAACCAGATCCTTGCATGACTCACTAAACTATTCTTCCTTCTGACGTCTCATACGATCAGAGAACGTCATCTGATCTGTAATCATGTGGCTCACAGCGTTTGCGTCTTTGTAGTCCTCATCTTCAGAAGTAGAGTCAGAGGGGAGAGTTTTAATATGAAACAGCAGTGGCATGATAGTCACTAATAACCTGCCCAGTGACTGCGGTTGAAAATTAGCCGGCTGGCTAAAACCGGCACTTTTACTGATTAATGTGCACTGTCCCTGTAAAAATAAACTCAAACTCAACTCAATGATGAATGCAAAGATGAGCAGTCAGACAGATCAGCTGTCTGGGAAGTGCTTCGGTTCCTAAAGAGGAAGTTAACACACAGGTTTGATGAGTAGGATTGAATGAAAGAGTAAGAGGGAGAGAAGTGATTTCCAGAACACTCAGACTTTAGTCTCAAGTAACTCATCACTTATTTCTAAATATAAAGCGAGTGAACACATTACTCACTAAAAGGATTAGCGATTACACAGCCATGCATTACAAGCGAACATTTATTTATGCCAGAGCTGCAGTATCCTTTTGAGAGAGAGGTAGCTAGTTGGCTAGTATTGCTATGCAGTGGCACTGCCACTTACTCTCTAAAATAGTGTTCCTCAACTCCAGCCCTGGTGGCCCACAACTGCAGTTTTGTTCCAGACCTGGGCCAGTTTCCCCAAAAGCATTTTAAGGCTAAATTAATCTTAGAAGCATAGGATCCTATGGTTCTAACAATTAACTTAGCCTTAACCTCTCTGGGATATTCGAGACGGTAGCGTCCCACCTCGCCAACAGCCAGTGAAATTGCAGGGCGCCAAATTCAAAACAGAAATCCCATAATTAAAATTCCTCAAACATACAAGTATTTTACACCATTTTAAAGATACACTTGTTGTAAATCCAGCCACACTGTCAGATTTCAAAAAGGCTTTACGACGAAAGCACACCAAACGATTATGTTAGGCCAGCACCTAGTCACAGAAAAACACAGACATTTTTCCAGCCAAAGAGAGGAGTCACAAAAAGCACAAAGAGATAAAATTAATCACTAACCCTTCATGATCTTCATCAGATGACACTCATAGGACTTCATAATACATGTATGTTTTGTTCGGTAAAGTTCATATTTATATCCAGAAATCTCAGTTTACATTGGCGCGTTATGTTCAGTAATGTTTTGCCTCCAAAACATCTGGTGATTTTGCAGAGAGCCACATCAATTTACAGAAATACTCATAATAATCATTGATAAAAGACACAAGTGTTATGCATGGAATTTTAGATCCACTTCTCCTTAATGCAACCGCTGTGTCAGATTTAAAAAAAACTTTACGGAAAAAGCACACCATGCAATAATCTGAGTACGGCACTCAGACACAAAAACAAGCCATACAGATAGATACCCGCCATGTTGTGGAGTCAACAGAAGTCAGAAATAGCATTATAAATATTCACTTACCTTTGATGATCTTCATAAGAATGCACTCAGGAATCCCAGTTCCACAATAAATGTTTGTTTTGTTCGATAAAGTCCATAATTCATGTCCAAATATCTCCTTTTTGTTTGCGCGTTTAGTACACAAATCCAAACTCAGGAAGCGCGGGCAAGTCCAGGCGAAAGTTCAGACAAAAAGTCATATTACAGTTCGTAGAAACATGTCAAACGAAGTATAGAATCAATCTTTAGAATGTTTTTATCATAAATCTTCGATAATGTTTCAACCGGAGAATTCCTTTGTCTGTAGAAATGCAATGGAACGCAGCTAACTCTCACGGGAGTGCGCGAGACTGAGCTCATGGCACTCTGCCAGACCCCTGACTCAATCAGCTCTCATTCCCCCCTCCTTCACAATAGAAGCATCAAACAAGGTTCTAAAGACTGTTGCCATCTAGTGGAAGCCTTAGGAAGTGCAATATGACCCCATAGACACTGGATATTCGATAGGCAATGACTTGAAAAACTACAAACCTCAGATTTCCCACTTCCTGGTTGGATATTTTCTCAGGTTTTTGCCTGCCATATGAGTTCTGTTATACTCACAGACATCATTCAAACAGTTTTAGGAACTTCAGAGTGTTTTCTATCCAAATCTACTAATTATATGCATATTCTAGCTTTTAGGCCTGAGTAGCAGGCAGTTTACTCTGGGCACCTTTTTATCCAAGCTACTCAATACTGCCCCCCCAGTCCCAAAGAAGTTAAGATGCTTTTGGGAAACCGGGCCCAGTACTAATATAGACACACCTGATGCAACTAATTCACTGACCATCAAGCCCTTTATTAGTTGAATTAGGTGTAGGTGTGTTAGTGCTGAAACAAATATGTGCAGTCATGTGGGTCCCCAGGATAGGAGCTGAGAGCAGTAGAAAGTTGAGAAACGTCAGTAATGCTAAGTGCAGCCCCAGGATACTACGATAAGCCTGTTGGCAATTATTGCCTATGACTTGTTTTGTCTGACACCTTTTTGTCAGACATTTACAACCCTTGATCTTGGCTTTGCACTTCACTTAGACAAGTCAGTGTTACTTCCAGAAACCTAACAGTAGCGCAGCAGCTTTGTTGGGGTTTCTGGTAGGTCCAGACACCTCCAGACCAGGAACAATGCTTATCAGTAGGCACACCCTTTTAGGAATGCAGTACTGTGGTCAGGAGAGACCAAATCAGACCCCATTCAAAACCGAGGATTACTGTTAGAACGCCTGAACAGAGACTGAGCCACTGAAGAAGTGCTGATTAGGTTAGGTGTTCATGTATACCCTGCTGGACTGAGAAGACATTTGACCAGCACCGTCATTTATCTGTCGCTCACCTGTTTCCAGTCTCCATCTCCCACCTCTAGCTTATCTTTCCAATGATTCACTCACCCTCCCTGCCTTCTTTCCCTGCCTCCCTCAATCTCTCCAGTCAAATCCCTTCACACTGAAGCTTCAACATTTTCCCATAGGGTTCCATTGGAGAGCTGAGACCATTCACAGTGCAGTCTGAAGTGCCATGGTTGACCCAGGCCGGGTCTTCAACATGGCAGGGCTATCAGAATAGCAGTCAGTGATCAGAATGGAAATTGGTATGCAACGTTTCTGGTTTTCAACTGAAGAAATGTCAACGGCAAATACATCTGAATTGATAAAAGTGTTAGGTTTAATAAGGACCCACTAAAGTCTTACCAAAATATGGGTACACTTTCAACCACCTCCTGACACATGGCAGAGTAGACTAGCTACTGTCTGTTTGACATGGACATTGTGGGGCAATGTTCCAGATTTGGTTTTCCCTAAGTCTGACCGTGTCAACACCTCCCTGAAGGTATTCTGCCAACACCGCCTATCCTAACTACCATTGGGCATACAGTCAATTCCTGTCATTGCACTGGCTGTAAAAATGGGTGAGAATGAGACCCGTTGGAAGAATCCTCAATGTGCGGAAATCTCAATGGAAAGCAATAGGACTAGCCTAATTTTGAAGATTATTTGATCTATCAATATATGGACACGTGTCAAATTAAGCAAATATGAGGAAAATCAATCATAGATCTTGAACAATAACGAGATGAGACCAACACATATTGTATTTGGAAATACGTGGTTATGATAGTATTATTCCAATAACAAGATAGATACGTAACGGTTCCTTACCACTCATATTATTGCTCAATCTAAAACGGTTGACCAAAGAACTGCAAAACAAAACTGGACTTGTAACGTTATAAAAATGACATTGCTGGAGTGCGCTGTGTCAAAGGTCTGTCAATCTGGCTGGCTAATTCTATTCCTGCCTTGGACAAGCTAACCAAACTGGCAAACTAGCACGTAAATTGTTCTTGAACAAGTTAGCTAGATTTAAAGCTAATTGTTCAGGGTCACATTAAGCCATGTTGTACAAGTACCCTATATATTACGTTATGTGAACTAAATTAACCGTAACCTCGTCTCCTCTAAATAGCATATATAGCTGTTAGCTAGCTAACGTTAGACATGTAACCTAGCTAACTAAGCAACCAGCTACATAACTTCCAATGCTAATAGCTAAGATTACAGGCTAACTAGCTAAATGAGGACGACGGTCAACCTCGTTTGATTTCACCTAGGTAGGTAACGTTACCGCTGATGCCTGTTTTTTCCCAATCTGGCTTCCAACGACAAATATCACCGACATCTGGTTCCATTCTATTTTCATCAATTTCTCCCCAGTTTCTAACATCGTATAGACGTTTCGCATCAAATGCTATGCTAGTTAACGTTAGCCAGATCTGCCACAATCAAAGCCCGGCTTGATCCCACTGTCCCTTTTACAAAAACATACATAGCCTAGCCAGCTAGTTAGCTAGCTAGGTTAGCTTTGCGAAATGATAACATCGACAGTTTAATCAATTTGTTTGTTAGATACTTGCTTTAAATTATCAGTACACACATATATATCCCGATCCCTTCGTTTTGTGTTCAATTAGCTATACTCACGGGCTAGTTTTAAATTTCCGAAGCTAGTCGAGCTGCTCCCTGTGGCCTGTGAAGCCCCAGATTTTCCTGCAGAACTCCCTCCGGTAACAGACGATCCGGCGGCGGCTGAAGCGGCTCCGGGAGCCCCTGGAGGCTCAGCAAACGAGCTGGTCCTGGGCCGCCCGCTGCCGCTCATATCTATGTGCGCTATAGCCGGGGCAGGGGGAAAGGTTGTTACGATTTAGAGCCAAGCAGGCACAGAGTTGACCTATCTTTTCTAATGTAGTCGTCACAAATTTAACTGCATTGGTAGCATATCGTTTGAGCTAGCTTGTACGTCTCCACCTTTCTTCTTCGCTTGGCACAGTGGTTGGACTTGACGCACAGCAACGCACTGGCTGATAGCATTGCTTCATGGGTAACGAAGTTTTGAGGGTAGATCCAACTGGGGCGTATTCATTACGCCAATTCTGTTGCAAAACGTTTCTTTAACAGAAACAAACGGAACGACACGGAGCGGGACCTACGTACATTTGGCCAATAGAAAATCTCGCTTTCGTTGCAAAATGCAATAGTTTCCAACTGTTTGGACTAATATTACACCCCAGAAAGTGCACTTGCGGAACATAGTGTTTTACAAACGGTTAAAGTAAACAAATTGCGAACATATATTTCAACTTATAATAGAAAATGCACACCAAAGACAGCGATTCATATTGTTATTCTTGTGCTTGTCTTGACAATTGTAATGCTCCCCAATGAATGGCGAGTAAAGAAATTATGACTGGTCTAAAATGTAAATTGCATTTAAATATATATATATATATATTTATTTAACCGTTATTTAACTAGGCATTAAGCAGTTGAAAATGTAGAGCAGTGCTTCCCAACATTTTTCGGTTACTGTACCATCAACTGAATAGTACCCCTGGTTGGGAACCACTGATGTAGAGATACCCAGGGGCTCAACAACAGCATAAATACATCTCAAGCAACATTTTGGAAAAGTCAACAATGCAGTTTGAAGATCTGACCCCTCAGACATACACAAACAAAGGTAGAGAAAATAGCAGACCAAGTTGATCATCTTGGCATGAAAATATATTTGAAAATCAAAAAATATAGCAGGTCCACGTGATGTTTTCACCAGAAGAATTGAGAGTGGATTCTTTTCACTGCCTGGCGGGCAAGCACCTTTAGCCACTCGTCTTAATTCAGACAGCTAAGGAGTTGGAGTAGAGGT
Organism: Salvelinus fontinalis; assembly: GCF_029448725.1. Lineage (NCBI taxonomy): Eukaryota > Metazoa > Chordata > Actinopteri > Salmoniformes > Salmonidae > Salvelinus > Salvelinus fontinalis. The sequence goes on from NC_074702.1 coordinate 10,110,058, forward strand.
GTGTCAGCCTGTGGCAATTCAAGAACAAGTTATAGAAGTCATTTATTTTATTGTTGTTTCAGATTACAGGGTTAGCAAACACTGTACATATTATCATTATGGTGATATTAATATAGCATAACAATGATCCATTATTCAAAGTTTCCATGATTTTAAGTTTAAACAAATAGGATCAGATGAGTGCGGATTAAAAAATTCATAAAACAGGTCTAACGTAGATACAAAAACAAATTGCAAACCACACCGACATGGCGACAGTAAACTCCCACTACCGCAAATATACAGTACTTTTTGTGAAAATGCCCTATCAACCAAGCAAGGACCGCTTGATGACTGACAGGGAATGTATCCAATCATTGCCTGCCAAAGTCACAAGGCCAGAGCGAAAGGCAGCGAAGCGTGCCGACAACAGGGGAACGATCAGCGGACAAACGATGTTTTTCGTGCACCGAAATGTTTCTCTGCCAGAAGGTTCACGATTTTAAAGCGTACTGTTCAATCAGTGCATTATTCACTTAAAGACGGAACGGAGAGTGCATTGTTGCTTCTGCGGAGCTTTGTGACTACCTCACGAGGGATTGTCCAACGACAGTAGATGAGAGGTAAGATTCTTTGAACGGGAGGGGAAGGAAGGGCCTGTCGTGTCTACCGGAGACCTGCGGGGAAAAGTGGATAGCGCCGCCTGACGACCGCCTTGAGCCGGGGAGCCACAGTCAGGAGACAGCGGTGCCTCGGAAGAGGTCTCGGATATCCGAGAGAGCGCCGCCAACAGCTCGCCACATGAATGATAACACACAGGAAGCAATGTCGCAAGCTATCATGCTACACAGGATCAGTTATGCAGCACTGTGGCTTGTATAAACTAAATGTCATGAATTATATGCCATATTTGAGTAGAAAAAATGCATGTAATAATGTACATCCCTGTCAACTATTTCACATCCCGTTACCATTATCATTTGGCGCCTACTTGCAGTTAGCTTCTGCTGCTTGTGGCAGCTTCTGATTAGCGTGTAGCTATCAGCTCTATTTTCTATGACGATTTTATGGAACCATGCAATAGTTACAGGGCAATTCCATGGTAACAGAATTATGCTGAGACTCAGATTTTTCACTTTCAAATGTATGCTAAACAAAAAAACATTTACTGGAACAATGGTGTAGATGCGAATTTTTTTAACAGAATTACGGTAAATCTCTTTTAGTTATTGAACTACAGTAAGTGAAGTAACAGAATTACTGTAATGGAATTACATCATGGGTCCCTGATCTGTACAACACAGAAGTGCATAATTTATGGTTATGAATGTAATTTTTTTTATTGTGATTTATCCTGAATTGGTACACAAAGGTAGAAATATGCAATATCATCCTTTGCATATATGGGTATCATTCTATTATTCGAATGAGCTCCGCCCCCAAACAAGACCAAATTCGGTTGGTTCGAACCGGACCAAATCTGAACCAATAATAGATGTCCAAACTGGTGAAACATAGACATTACAGTAGAACACAATAGAGTACATTACTGTACTGAACTCTACTGTCCAAACTTGTGAAACATAGACGTCTATGATTGGTTCAAATTTGATCCGGTCACCAATCGTGGACGTCTGTGTTTGAGTCAAATCAAGTCCGTCCCCAAAAAGGATGTCTGTGGACGTTGACATTTCAACTATTTTTCAACGTCCATGGATGTCCGGTGAGCGGTGGGTGCGGATGCTGGTTACAGTAAATGGAAAGAGCTGGGGCTCATGGGTAGTGTCAGTTAGAGCCAGGAGAGGTTGTCCAGGCTGTTTTCACACTCTCGCTTTCAAACACAGACGTCCAGACAACAACAGAAAGAGACAAAACAGTTATGAGCTGAACATAACAGTATGCCAGTGGAAGGGAGGACATTATGATTTGATTTCCCATTGTCATCGATTCAATTGCTGTCATTTAAATTTTTTACCTTAATTTAACTAGGCAAGCCAGTTAAGAACAAATTCTTATTTTTAATGACCGCCTAGGAACAGTGGGTTAACTGCCTTGTTCAGGGGCAGAATGACAGATTTTTACCTTGTCAGCTTGGGGATTCAATCTTGCAACCTTTCGGTTACTAGTCCAACGCTCTAACCACTAGGCTACCTGCTGCCCCAATTAATTCCATTACTGTTTTTTCTGTAATTATGTTACTGATTTGGTAACAGAATTACGAGTTATAATCACTAAATAATTCATAAACCGTTCAAAACACAAACTAATTGGTAGGTCTACCTTGTTAGTTCTGTGAACTTTCAGTATCCTCTAGAAGATCTTAAAGATATGTGGTTTTTGGTAACGGGATTACAAGGCAGTGTTTAAGAATGCAAATCTTTTCTCCAAAACTAAATATAGGTTAAGTGTTGATAATAGTTGACCTAAATATTACTTCAACATTATTGTGTTTTGATGTATTTCTAATACCTTTTTTAAGGCTTATCTGGTAGATGTTTTCTAAGACATCTTTCCATCTGTTTGACCAGAAATCCAAGCAACTACTAGAAACCTTTATATATGACTTCATTTCCCCAAAATATAGACTCTTAGCTTTCATTTGACACCCATTTTGATATATTTTTTGTTATTCATTTTAATTGTATTTATTTAGCCGTTAGTTGACAGAGAACACATTCTCATTTACAGCAACGACCTGGGATTTGTTACAGGGGAGAAGAGGGGCGATGAGTGAGCCAATTGGAAGCCGGGGATGATTAGGTGGTCATGATTGTATGAGGGCCACATTGAGATGTTCCTATCAACATCACATGTTGGTGCTCATGGCTCCTTTTACATGGAAATGACCTACATCATTGTAAACTAAAATAATGTCTGTGGGCCATTTGGGGTTTGGGACAGGTGATACCAAATAGCTGACTGAGACTACTGTATTTTGCTTTTTTGCAGGCTCCCTCCCTGTTGTCCTGACATCACAGAACATCATAGTGAGATACCTGAGGAAAGAGGCTAGCTACTTTACTAATCATTGTTACTGGTTCAAGCCCTAAAACTCACAACACACTGTTTTCTCACTAACAGACATCAAAGTCTTCAGTTCAACCATCGAGGCATACTTGTATCAGGATCGTAACACAGAGATATAACTCAGACTCAGACCAGGACAGGATACTTTTTCTCATTCTTTGAATTGTGCTGACTAACACACACACGGCCCAACAAAAAACGCCTTTCAGTAGTCATGGATGACCAGCAGGAGGACCCAGAGGGCATGTACGACATGCAGCACCAGTACATGTGCAGCGAGTGCCACCAGCTCTTCAACACCCTAGAAGAAGTGCTGATGCACCAGCAGATCCACACAGGGCAGGAGGGAGAAGAGGGGGAGGCCATGGCCATCCAGGGCATCTCAGAGTACGGGGACAGCCAGTACCAGTGCCTGGAGTGTGGTGCCCTCATCAGAAACCCAGATGAACTGCTACTGCACCAGGAGCTGCACATGAGAGAGGCAGGGTTGGAGACAGAGGACCATGGTGAGAGGGGGAGGATAGAGGGGATGGTAGAGGACAGGAAAGGGTGGATATGTGTCTTGAAGAGGAGGGGGAGTGAAAGGTGGTGGTTTGTTTCAAGGATGAAAGGCAGAGGTTTGAATGTAGAGGGGCTAGATAGTGAGACTCACCTGCTGAACGCTGTGTTGTGTTCCCCAGAACTGTGTGAGGTGTTGGAGACAGACGAGGCAGGGACAGAGGGCCAGGTGTCGGGACCTGTCCAGTACCAGTGTCTAGACTGCCTGGCCCTGTTTGACTCTCCAGAGGTGTGGCTGGCCCACAGACAGACCCACAGCAAGAGCAGCACGCACAGTGCCACAGAGACTGTGAGTATTAAATACCAACACATTTCATCAGCAAACCCTTCATCAAAGGGCTTACAGGCTGGTGTTCTTTAGCGCAAAAGCAGACAGGCAGAATTAGGTGTTTCCTTTCTTTGCTCAAACTTCCTCCTCTCTCTCCCAGGAGTATGTGCTGCAGCCCGATGGTACTGTGACACCCTTGGTCAGTGTTCAGAACTTTGTCTTGAGTGAACAACAAGCTGGGGAGATCTTAGCACAGGTACTGTACACACTTCATGTAAAAAAGCTTTTTAAAACCAGTAACCAGTTATTCTCACTCAAACATGATCATGTCTGTGCCCCCCTCAGGTCTTGGCCCAACAACAGCATCAGTCTGCCCCCCAGCCCTCGACCCCCTCCCGGGCCACCTTCCTACCCCCCGTCTCCCCCCTTCCCGGCTCGGCCACCATGCGTCTCCAGATCTGCAGTGCCCAAGCCCTGGCCGATGGCTCCAGTACCCCCGGCCTACGGCGCGCCAAGCTGCTGCCCCCTCTGCTCACTCCTCTAGGGGTGGGCTCGGTAGGAAAGCTGGGGGTCCCAGAGAACGGCCTCCAGAGACTAGAGGTGGCACTGTCTGCTGTCCGGGAGGAGAAACAGCAGCAGGGGGAGGTGGTGATCTTCCACCCCTATGAGTGCTCCGAGTGTGCCCTCCTCTTCCAGACCCCAGAGGACTTCCTGCAACACCAGGGGGAGCACTTCCTGGCCCAGGAGAAGGAGAGCGGCGAGGACGGTGTGATGATGGGATACGAGGAGGACAGAGGGGGGGAGGAGGAGAGAGGGGAGGAGAATGGGGGGAGGGTGGCAGAGGAGAGGGGGAAGGGAACAGGGAGACGCGCCCTGGCTAAAAGATCGAGAAACACACCCCTATGCCTGCAGTGCAGCCAATGCCAGCGTACCTTCACATCAGCCAATCGGCTGGCAGCACACAGGCGCGTGCACGAGCATGGCACATACGAGTGCCGGGAGTGCGACAAGGTGTTTAAGAAGGCGATGTCACTGCAGACACACATGCGCTCTCACTCCGGGGAGGCTCGGTATCTGTGTGTGGACTGTGGTCACGGCTTCAACACCGAGATGACCCTTATCATACACAGGTAGGTGCCTGACCAGACATCATGTTCTCATCATAAACCATCACAATCCCAAATGTTTTCCTGTCTATTGCTTTTTGAATGCTGTTTTGTATTGAATGCTCTGAGACAAATCTTCTCTTTTTATATCTGCCCCTCCCTACTTCTTTCTTCATCCCTCACGTCATCCCTCGCTCTGTCCTGTAGGAAGTCTCACACAGCAGAGCCGCTCCATAGGTGTGAACACTGTGCCAAGACCTTCACCAATATGACCAAGTTCCTGTACCACCGTAGAACACACACCACCAAAACAGCCACCACTACACCTACCCCTGTCGTCCTGGTAACCACGTTTTCTTTTTAAAAATGGTAATATTGTTCTTATAGTTCCAAATTCTAACTTGAGAAATGTTTTGTGCAAATCATCAATGAGAAATGTGTGCAAATGTTTTGTTTCTCTAGTTAAATTCAGTCCCATACTGGTCACTGTATGAGCATGTGTTTTGACGATGTCCTGTGCAGGTCCCAGCGGCCCCCAGGAGGATGTCCCTGTCAGCCCTGTCCATCCTTCAGAGAGCCCGGGCTCTGAGGGAGAGGGGTGAAGGCAGCCCCATGGAGACGGAGGGGGACGAGGAGAACCTAATGGCCCCCCTTACCGAGGCTGAGATGGAGATAGGCGAGTCGGGGGAGGACACTGCCTCCAGCTCTCTGAGCAGGGCAGAGGGAGGAAAGGAGAATGGGGTGGATGTGGAGAAGGCACCAGGGGGCAGTGGAGAGTCCCAACCGGGAGAACATACTGCTGATCCTGGTTCCTCTACTGACCCTAACCTCGCTGGTCCCCGGGGTGCGTTCCCCTGCCCCTCCTGCCCTCACGCTTTCCCCTCCCTGCTCCGCCTGGTCAAACACCGCCATACGTCCCACATCTCCGAGCGACACTTCAAGTGCTCCGTGTGCACCAAGACCTTCAAGAAGCAGATGCACCTACGCAACCACCTGCGCATACACACCGGCGAGCGGCCCTTCCAGTGCTCAGACTGCGGAAAGACCTTCTCGTCTCTGGCCAACCTGTCTCGCCACAACCTCACCCACTCTGGCGTGCGCCCCTACCGCTGCGACATCTGCCACCGGACATTCACCCAGTCATCCAACCTCCGGCAGCACCGCCTACTCCATGCCAACCTCCCTCCCTGGCCCTGCCCGGACTGCCCCGCAACCTTCGTACGGCCGGCCAAGCTAGCCGCCCACCGCTACACTGTTCACCTGGGGGCCCCGGCCCCGTTCTCCTGCCCTCACTGCCAGGCTGGCTTCCCGCACAGGGGGAAGAGAAACCGCCACTGTCAGGAGGTCCACCCCACTGAGGCCCAGGCAGACAGAGAGGGAGGGTTAGAGAGCCAGCCCCAAGTGTGCCCTGACAGGGAGCCCCACTCAGAGCCCTCCACCTCAGAAGACACAGGGACCACCAGCATCATGAGAGGGGGCCTGGACTGCACTGTGTGTGGGAAGAAGCTCAACTCTGCAGCCAACTGGCGTCTGCATCAGCTGAGCCACGGCCTGGTTCCTGGTCGGTCCTGTGGTGGTGCAGTGGCCAGGGGTAAATCCCACCAGTGCCTAACCTGTGGTAAGCTGTTTGTCTCCTCCTCTGGCGTGACCTTGCATCAGCGCATCCACACAGGAGAGCGCCCCTTCCCCTGCAACCTGTGTGGCAAGCGTTTCCGGCAGAACACGCACCTGCGAGAGCACCTGCGCACGCACACAGGGGAGCGGCCGTTCCGCTGCGAAATATGTGACAAGGGCTTTGTCCAGAGCATGCACCTGGCGGAGCACCGGCGTACGCACACGGGGGAGCGCCCCCACGCCTGTCTGGTGTGTGGCAAGGCCTTCAAGTCCTTCTCCAATCTGCGGAACCACAGGAAGACCCACGCACGCCAGCAGAGGCAGGAGGAGGCGGCTGCAGCACAGGTTGCCATGGAGACCAGCACCGCCGTGGCGCTAGTGGAGGCATCCCAGGTGGAACTGGCCAATGGGCAGCCTCAGCTGATCCACATACAGACGTCAACCCTACAGCAGGTGAGGGCGGGGTCTGTGTGCAGCCTCTGAGGGTGTTAGTCTGTAAAATTGAGAAAATATGTTGTTCGAATGTTTTCTCTCATCCTCCATACAATGCTTCCTTTCCTATCCAGACCCAGGGTACTCCCACCATCATGTGTAATGAGTTTGGGGAGACCATCGCCATCATAGAGACCAGTGAGGGAGGAACCCTTCCCCTGGCTGAGGCTATAGAGATCTACCACACAGCCCTGGAGAACAGTCTGGGGATGGACTCCATTGCTGTAGACAGTCTACAGCTCATCTAACAGTCTGGGGATGGACTCCATCTCTGTAGACAGTCTACAGCTCATCTAACAGTCTGGGGATGGACTCCATCTCTGTAGACAGCCTACAGCTCATCTAACAGTCTGGGGATGGACTCCATCTCTGTAGACAGTCTACAGCTCATCTAACAGTCTGGGGATGGACTCCATCACTGTAGACAGCCTACAGCTCATCTAACAGTCTGGGGATGGACTCCATCTCTGTAGACAGTCTACAGCTCATCTAAAGGCCAGACAGAGACAACTCAGAACCATGACCGGACCCTCACAGAACCCTCACACGACTATCTAGATACTCTGAGGGTCAAAGAGACACGACTCAGAACTATCACAGACCTGTCATAGAACCATCAAACAAGCCTCACAGAGTTATCTACAGCTACTGAGAGCCAGTGAGAGGCTCAACTATCGGAGAACCATGACAGAACTACCTGTGTGGGCTGAGGGACTGTACTGACTTGACTGGCAGAGAGCATGTTTTACTGACTCTTATCCTATTGGGGTGAATGTATGGGCAGCAGTAGAAGATTAAACTGTGATCTAGTGAACTCCTGGAGTGTAGGAACACTGGTCTGGTTGTCATTGTTGAGTATAAAAACGATTGTCTACAATTGCAGCAGGCAGGACAACAATAGGTTCATTCACTCCTACAGACCAAATGTGCTATGATCTCATGTTCAGAAAGACAGGGCAAAGCCAGTCAGTGGTGGCGGAGAGGTAGTTGTGACGGATGTGAATCAAGGGCCATTTCCTGTGTTTGTCATGTTCTTGACTGCCCATGGATGTTCATTCAGTGCTTGTCTGTAATATGTGATTTTTACTTTGAAAACAATGACTGTTCCTCCTTTTGCTGTAAACAGATAAATGAATGATTAAATGATATTTGATAATATGCTATGCCTGTTTTGTTATTGTGTCTTGATACTGGAACCCATTCTCCCTCCTTTTGAAGAACGGATCAAGCCCAGGGAAAATTAACATAAGGGCAAGCATACACACTTTTTATTGTTTTATGTGCAGTATTCTCCTCAATACATGTCTCTAAGAAATGTATGTCCTTGCATTCTCCCCAATGACTAAACCGTTTTTTATATACACTGCTCAAAAAAAAAGGGAACACAATGTAACTCCAAGTCAATCACACTTCTGTGAAATCAAACTGTCCACTTAGGAAGCAACACTGATTGACAATCCATTTCACATGCTGTTGTGCAAGTGGAATAGACAAAAGGTGGAAATTATAGGCAATTAGCAAGACACCCCCAAAAAAGGAGTGATTCTGCAGGTGGTGACCACAGACCACTTCTCAGTTCCTATGCTTCCTGGCTGATGTTTTGGTCACTTTTGAATGCTGGCGGTGCTCTCACTCTCGTGGTAGCATGAGACGAAGTCTACAACCCACACAAGTGGCTCAGGTAGTGCAGTTCATCGAGGATGGCACATCAATGCGAGCTGTGGCAAAAAGGTTTGCTGTGTCTGTCAGCGTAGGTTCCAGAGCATGGAGGCGCTACCAGGAGACAGGCCAGTACATCAGGAGATGTGGAGGAGGCCGTAGGAGGGCAACAACCCAGCAGCAGGACCGCTACCTCCGCCTTTGTGCAAGGAGGAGCACTACCAGAGCCCTGCAAAATGACCTCCAGCAGGCCACAGACTTTTATTGTCCCCGGCTCAAGCTGCACCTGTGTAATGATCATGGTGTTTAATCAGCTTTTTGATATGCCACACCTGTCAGGGAGATGGATTATCTTGGCAGAGGGGAAATGTAAACAAATTTGTGCACAAAATGAGATTAATCTAAGCTTTTTGTGCATATGGAACATTTCTGAGATCTTTTATTTCAGCTCATGTAACAAACACTTTACATGTTGCATTTATATTTTTGTTCAGTGTAGTTGGACAATAATAACTAATCAATAACTAATGGTTCAGCTGAGTGGTACATTCAAAACTAGTGAAAAAAGTTAACTTGAACATCTATACTGAGAGATAGATACTTAAATTATTCATAAATGTATATATTGCATACTGTATCAGTAAAACAAGGAGTAAAGAAATGTTAATATTCATATTTATTATTCATTTGTACATTTTTGGAGTTTCACCTTGTGTAATGGCGTCTTTTAAAAGTCAATACAAGTCAGTTGCACATTTTTCCTTATCAATATTATAGCGAGTCTCCTGACTCTACAGTAAATAATATGTACAACACAACCAAGTCTTGCACAAAGACAACCAATATTATACCCTACCACTCTTTATACTGCCCTGCCCCCTCCAGGCTTATCTCCTCCCACCCCCAAAATAGCCTGGAGAGAACAGTAAGGGAGGATGAACGGAAGGAAAAGAGGGAGGAAGGAGGAAGCTATAGAATCAAACTTACTAGCAGAGGAGTGAGAGAGAGCGGTATACAGGGTTGTCCAAAAACATACTTATTACACTTAAATGATTACAAATATTTGTCACCCCAGGTCCTTGCTGGGGCGAAGTGAGGGTGTTGAAAGGGAAGACAAAGAGAGGGAAAGAGGCACAGGTGAGGACCATCTCACACGTCCCATCCCCCTCAAATAAGAAAACAGGTTGAGAGAGACAATCTAATGGCATTGATACCAGCCTGTAGCAAGGATGAGGTCCACTATAACAATGAGGAGTAATATTAGTAACAGTAATACAATAACATAATGAACTGCAATGTTACATGTGTTTGATAAAAACAGACAAGTTTGTTGTCTTTAAAAAAAGAAGTTAGATAATAAAACACGCTTGGCATTAGAAGTAATAGGCATGTCAGCCTGACGTCCTCTGGGTTCTCAACTAAAGTCTACAAATACATAAAACATGGTTGCATTGACCGAGTGAGAAATGTAGAGCCATGATGTGCCCATTGACTCATTCTCCCCGCCTCCTTCCCTCATGGCGAGCGAATCAGACTAGCAGGAACGCTTGGTGCATCTTTACTGGCATCTTCTGTAGCCAATCATGGGAAGTGAGGGCGAGGTCCTAAACTCTCTCCAGTCCCCCTCACAGACCTGTTCTGAAGGTATGCTTTTATGATTCAAAGTAGAAAAAAAATCTAACAATAAAACAAGGATCCTTCTGATCCCTCCAGGGTAGTGCGGGCTCTCCATCCAAAGGCATCATCTCAAGCCAGTGGGGACCCAGCCCCCTAATGTCCAGCAGAAACAAATGAGCCAATGGGAGACTTAAGAGCCAGACCCTCTTCTCCAGCCAATTAACTGATCTTGTGTCCCAAGCCCTCCATTTTTAAAAACAACAAAGTGAGTCCTGTTAGAGTCAGATAAATGACCTTCAAACAGTCCCACTACGTGATATGCTATTCAGTCTGAAAGATGGGCCCTGCTCCAAGGCAATGGGTAACAGCTGGAGAGTTGTTATTGTATAGTCTATAGTCCACTGGCATCAATGGAAGCTTACAAGGATAATATTAATACTAGTAACAAAGTGCTAATTCAAGTGTGGGTATTGGAGTTTGGGTTCATCAGCTAGCTGTCTGTCATTTTAAATGTAATTTTTTTGGGAGAGGGGGAATTACAATTATTATTTTTTAAATCCCCTTTTAAGTTTTAAACAATTTCACTTCTTGACACATTTTGCAGACACACATCCTCTTTCTTTGTCTCTTCCACTTGTTCTTTCTGGCCTGGCGAGAGCGAGAGACAGAGAGAGAGGTCCAGATACACCGAGAGGCAGAGGGGTGTAGCTTCAACAAAATTAAGAAGAGGCGGGATTTGGGGAACTGGTCCATCGCTGATTGGTCAATCCAGCCTGTTGGCATCCTTCATCTAGAAGACTCCTGCGAATCCCTCAGCTCCTCTGGACTACCCTCCCTCTCTTGATCCGCCTCCTCTCCCAATGGCTCCGCCCCTCCTCCTGTCCCTTCCCCTGATTGGGTGCCAGACGGTCCGGGGAGCGAGGAGGCCTCGTTGGTCTCAGAGGGGACGGCAGTCTGCATGATCTTCTGTCGGACCTCCCTGATCTTCAGCTGCAGACACACCTTGGTGGGGAAGATGTCTGAGTAGCGTGCCTGGAAGGCTGCCGTGGCCTGGGCTGGAGAGCGGACAGGAGAAGGAGGAAGAGAGAGAGGAAGTGATGATTATTGTTGTTTGACTAGGAATGTAGAAAAAACACATTTTGCTGGGTGGGGAGCACTTTGTGTGTGCACATGTGTACACTCTGTAAATGAGAGTGAGAGTAGGCCTATGTACAATACCAGTCAAAAGTTTGGACACACCTACTCATTACAGGGTTTTTATTTATTTTTACTATTTTCTACATTGTAGAGTAGTGAAGACATCAAAACTATGAAATAACACATATGGAATCATGCAGTAACCAAAAATGTGTAGGGGTGGTATACAGAAGATTTGGTAAAAAATATTTGGTAAAAGTCCATATTATGGCAAGAACAGCTCAAATAAGCAAAGAGAAACGACAGTCCATCATTACTTTAGAACATGAAGGTCAGTCAATCTGGAACATTTCAAGAACTTTGTGCAGTCGCAAAAACCAACAAGCTCTATGATGAAACTGGCTCTCATGAGGACCGCCACAGGAAAGGAAGACCCAGAGTTACCTCTGCTGCAGAAGATAAGTTCATTAGAGTTACCAGCATCAGAAATTGCAGCCCAAATAAATGCTTCAGAGAGTTCAAGTAACAGACACATCTCAACATCAACTGTTCAGAGGAGACTGCGTGAATCAGGCCTTCATGGTCTAATTGCTGCAAAGAAACCACAACTAAAAGGACACCAATAAGAAGAGACTTGATTGGGCCAAGAAACACGAGCAATTAGACCAGAGGAAATCTGTCCTTTGGTCTGATGAGTTCAAATTTGAGGTTTTTGGTTCCAACCGCTGTGTCTTTGTGAGACACAGAGTAGGTGAACGGATGATCTCCTCATGTATGGTTCCCACCATGAAGCATGGAGGAGGTTTGATGGTGCGTTGCTGGTGACACTGGCAGTGATTTATTTAGAATTCAAGGCATTCACACTTAACCAGCATGGCTACCACAGCATTCTGCAGCGATACGCCATCCAATCTGGTTAGCAATTAGTGGGACTATCATTTGTTTTTCAACAGGACAATAACCCAACACACCTCCAGGCTGTATAAGGGCTATATGAACAAGAAGGAGAGTGATTGAGTGCTGCATCAGATGACCTGGCCTCCACAATCACCTGACTTCAACCCAATTGAGATGGTTTGGGATGAATTGGATAGCAGATTGAAGGAAAAGCAGCTAACAAGTGCTCAGCATATGTGGGAGCTCCTTCAAGACTGTTGGAAAAGCATTCCAGGTGAAGCTGGTTGAGAGAATGTCAAAAGTGTGCAAAGCTGTCATCAATGCAAAGGGTTTCTATTTGAAGTATCTATTTTGAATTGTTTAACACTTTTTTGGTTACTACTTGATTCCATACGTGTTATTTCATAGTTTTGATGTCTTCACTATTATTCTACAATGTAGAAAATAGTAAAAATAAGAAAAACCCTTGAATGAGTAGGTATATCCAAACCTTTGACTGGTACTGTATATAAAAATCTATATGTAAGCGTGTGTCTGTACTGACCTGAGGGGAAGAAGCCATGCTCCTGGAAGAGCTGCATGACGAGGGCTCGTCTCTGGTCCAGGGTGCGTCTCAGAGAGGAGTAGGGCACCTTGTCAAACTCCAGCTCCCCCAGGATGTCCTCTCCGTCAGCACCTGTCCCTGTCCCGGACCCTGGAGGGGGACACACAGACGGGGGGGCTGACAGACACACACACGGGTTAGTATTTTATATAAAACATTTGTGTAAACATGGAACATATATTTAGGATTTGGGAGAGCAGTTTTAGCAGTTAATTATACAGTGCATTTGGAAAGTATTCAGAGCCCTTGACTTTTTCCAGTTGTTACATTAGTCTTATTCTAAAATTGATTACCTCCCTGACCAAGGGCCTTCTCCCCCGATTGCTCAGTTTGGCTGTGCGGCCAGCTCTAGGAAGAGTCTTGGTGGTTCTAAACTTCTTCCATTTAAGAATGATGGAGGCCACTGTCTTCTTGGGGACCTTCAATGCTGCAGACATTTTTTGGTACCCTACCCCAGATCTGTGCCTTGACACAATCCTGTCTCTGATCTCTAAGGACAACTCCTTCGACCTCATGGCTTGGTTTTTGCTCGGACATGCACTGTCAACTGTGGGACCTTATATAGACAGGTGTGTGCCTTTCCAAATCATATCCAATCATTTTCAATTTACCACAGGCGGACTCCAATGTAGTTGAAGAAACATCTCAAGGATGATCAATGGAAACAGGATGCACCTCAAAGCAAACAGTCTGAAAACTCATGTAAATACAAATCTGAAAACCTGTTTTCGCCTTGTCATTCTGAGGTATTGTGTGTAGATTGCTGATTTTTTTTATTATACATTTCATACATTTTAGAATAAAGCTGCAACGTAACAAAATGTGGAAAAAGTCAAGGGGTCTGAATACTTTCCGAAGGCACTGTACATGAATAAACCTTACAATGAGGGTGTGAGCGTGTCTGTGTTACTACCTGGTCGATCGAAGGTGAAGACATCTCCCTCACACTTGGCGGCGCTCTTGGGTGTGCTGGGCTCCGAGCTGCAGCTGGAGCGCCTTCTGCTCTTCCTCTTAGGAGACACGGGGTCCTCTGTTGACGAGTCCAGGTCTGGACAGAAGAGGGGATGAGATATATATATATATATATATATATATAGACGATCAGTAGATGCCTCTACTTCAGTGGGGCACATCGTAGCAAAATGTTTTGCAACAGAAAATGTAAATCTCAGTTGTCTGTCTCCCTCTTTCCTTCAGTCCTCTCTACCTCCTTTCTCTCCTACCTGTGGAGTTCTTCCTCTTGCGGCGGTAGCTGCCCAGTATGGCGCGGGGGGAGGTGGCCAGGCTCTGCAGGGTGGGGGAGGGCAGCACTTCCTCTGGCCTGAACTCTGGTAGCTGAGCAAAACGCTCCTCAAAATACACCCCCGACAACACCCTGGGAGAAAGAGGGGGATGGAGGGAGAGAAAGGAGAGAAACACAGGAGTAAGGTACCTGAACCCTTTGAAGTGTCAGGATGACTCAGGGATACTCACTAACAAACATATTTTATAAATGGATAAATGGTGTGACTATACTCAGGGATACTCACTAACAAACATATTTTATAAATGGATAAATGGTGTGACTATACTCAGGGATACTCACTAACAAACATATTTTATAAATGGATAAATGGCGTGACTATACTCAGGGATACTCACTAACAAAAATATTTTATAAATGGATAAATGGTGTGACTATACTCAGGGATACTCACTAACAAACATATTTATAAATGGAGTGACTATACTCAGGGATACTCACTAACAAACATATTTTATAAATGGATAAATGGTGTGACTATACTCAGGGATACTCACTAACAAACATATTTTATAAATGGATAAATGGCGTGACTATACTCAGGGATACTCACTAACAAACATATTTTATAAATGGATAAATGGTGTGACTATACTCAGGGATACTCACTAACAAACATATTTTATAAATGGATAAATGGTGTGACTATACTCAGGGATACTCACTAACAAACATATTTATAAATGGAGTGACTATACTCAGGGATACTCACTAACAAACATATTTATAAATGGAGTGACTATACTCAGGGATACTCACTAACAAACATATTTTATAAATTGATAGATGGCATGTCTTTACTCAGGGATACTCACTAACAAACATATTTTATAAATGGATAAATGGTGTGACTATACTCAGGGATACTCACTAACAAACATATTTTATAAATGGATAAATGGCGTGACTATACTCAGGGATACTCACTAACAAACATATTTTATAAATAGATAAATGGTGTGTGTATACTCAGGGATACTCACTAACAAACATATTTTATAAATGGATAAATGGTGTGACTATACTCAGGGATACTCACTAACAAACATATTTTATAAATGGATAAATGGAGTGACTATACTCAGGGATACTCACTAACAAACATATTTTATAAATGGATAAATGGTGTGACTATACTCAGGGATACTCACTAACAAACATATTTTATAAATTGATAGATGGCATGTCTATACTCAGGGATACTCACTAACAAACATATTTATAAATGGAGTGACTATACTCAGGGATACTCACTAACAAACATATTTATAAATGGAGTGACTATACTCAGGGATACTCACTAACAAACATATTTTATAAATGGATAAATGGTGTGACTATACTCAGGGATACTCACTAACAAACATATTTTATAAATTGATAGATGGCATGTCTATACTCAGTGATACTCACTAACAAACATGTTTTATAAATTGATAGATGGTGTGTCTATACTCAGGGTAACTCACTTGTCCACAGAGTCAAAGGTCCTTTTGAGTGGCGGGGGGCGGGCCTTCACCTTTTTGGGAGGAGGGGCATCTTTGTCGCTCTGGGGAGGTGGCAGGGCAGGGTCTGTACCCAAAGGAGGAGGCAGGGGTGAGGAGGGGACGGAGTCCTTCCACCCAGACTGTATGGGGCAGAGAGGAGAACAAGTTTAATTAGACAGTATGCTGGGAGGGTTTAGTTTTGGGACACAGGGTGTAAAATCAGAAATGTATGTTATTTTCTATGAATGTGATCTAATTTGCATTCTGATTATTGAGAAGAAAAAACAAAACAATCCATCAGGTCAATCTCTCCATCTCTCTCACCTCCTTGTTGCTGGCCTCTGTGCTGCGTGTGTCAGTATTGTCCCCAGGGCCGTGTCCCTCAGGGGGTCTTTCAGAGGGGGGCTCCTCAGCTGTGTGTGTGTGTTGGGAGGGGGACGCCGACTCCCCAGGATGCTCCAGCTCAAAGGAAAAATGACTGTTTGCTCCAGTGCTCTCTCTTTCCCTCTCTCGGTTCTTCTCCCTCTCCTTTCCTCGGCCTCCTCCCTCGTAGCTGCCCACCGGGATGTTGGCAACAGTGGCTTTGATTTTCTGAGGGGTCCTCACCGGGAGCTGGGGGAGTTTAGGGGTGCCTGGTGCACTGCCTGCTGAAATAATATATATATATTTTTATGTTACCTCATATACTTGCATTTGTTAAGCATTAGATCTTTGTTTGAAAAAACAAGGCGGGCGCCTTAGACTTACTGGAAGTGTGAGAGGGCAGGGGGGGGCTGCAGGGCCGCAGTGACAATGAGGAGCCACTTGGGGGCGCCACTAAGCTGCTGCTCTTATTGAAGGTCTGGGCTTGCCTCTCCGTCTGTCTGTCCGCCTGTGTGAGGGTTGGCCTGTCCGTCTGTCCGTACATCTGTAGCTCAGACTGCGTCTGCGCTTGTCTGTCTGCCGCTTTCTCTGACTGAGAGTGAGACGTTCTGTCCGTGGGTCTCTCCCCCGCTTGCCTGTCTGTTTGTCTGTCCGACTGGAGCTGGATGTGAGTGTGTGTGGTGGGGGCGAATGTGTGTTTGGGCAGGATGTGAGTGGACAGACTGGAGGAGCTGGAGACTGTGTACACCATGTTGGGTGGCACGGCTGACATGGAGACCACCCCGGTTGCCATGGTGACGCTGGTAGGGGGGTAGATGGCGGTGATTATCTGTCCCCCTGAAGCAGAGGCTGGGCCAGAAGGGAGGGAGGGGCCGGTAGGGGACTGGACTGGGGCCTGAAGGGGAGGCTGACCTGGAGAGAGAGAGAAAGAGTTAACACCATTCAATGGCTAAGGCGTACAGCCAGAGCATACAGCCAGTGACGGCCAGAGCGTACAGCCAGAGCATACAGCCAGTGACGGCCAGAGGGTACAGCCAGAGCGTACAGCCAGAGCGTACAGCCAGTGACGGCCAGAGCGTACAGCCAGAGCGTACAGCCAGAGCGTACAGCCAGTGACGGCCAGAGCGTACAGCCAGAGCGTACAGCCAGAGCGTACAGCCAGTGACGGCCAGAGCGTACAGCCAGAGCGTACAGCCAGAGCGTACAGCCAGTGACGGCCAGAGCGTACAGCCAGAGCGTACAGCCAGAGCGTACAGCCAGAGCGTACAGCCAGAGCGTACAGCCAGAGCGTACAGCCAGAGCGTACAGCCAGAGTATGATAACCTGTTTCCTCTAAACTAAAGGTTTTGCTCCTGTTCTCAAAACTGAGGGGAGTTTTCTTGTTGCTACTGTTGCAGTTCACAGTGAACTTAAAAGTGCAATATAGTTAAGTTTGAATGTCACATGCACAAGTACAGTGAAATGCATTTCTTGCCAGCTCTAACCCCCAAACTGCAGTAATCAATAACAATGTAATACTAAAAATAACAAGGTAGAACTGAAACACACCAGATAGAAAAATAAGAAAAACACGATAAAGAAAGCAAGCAAAATTGGGTTGGAGCTTGCAAAACGGCAGCCATCCAGTATGGGGCCATCTTATTCTAGATGTCCTTCAAGTGGATGCACTGACCTGTAGAGCCCTGCACGGGCATGCATTTTATGCCTGAACCCTACCCAGGCCTGATTGCTTCTGGCAAATTTAAAGCCCGGCCCGAAACCTGAAATAACTTCCTCCATTAATAAACCCATTAGCTGCTCCTCTCAGTCTGTCCCTCGCTCCATAAGCGCTGGTCACTTTGCATGCACTCTGCTCATGGAGGCTCTGGGTCTGTGAGTATCCATAGTAACGGCTTTGCCTGGGCTGCTCTGCTCAAATGACGAGACACGAGAGACTCTATACTACCACAAAACTCAAGGAACATTCTTATTTTCTGTTAAATAATCTGTCCTGCTTTATATTGGACGAGGTTGAAGCATTTTTGACACCATGTTATGATCTTCGTCAGACATGACTGTACTTTGGAGCAGAGCACAAGCAAATGGCTCAGCTACAAAATTTTAGTGATCAATTTAGTTATACAGGAGTCCTGCCCGTACCCTAGTTACTGATGAAAAAACAGGCCCTACCCGGCCCTAACCTGATGTATAATGTCGGGGCCCATCGGGCTCGGGTAGCAGAGCTCTACTGACCTGTGATGAGGGGTTGGACTAGGTTCTGTCCAGGGGGGGCTATGGCTGTAAAGCCCAGCGTTGCTAGGGGCGATGGAACATATGCAGATTCAGGGGTGGGCTGGGCCTGCTGAGGGGAGGAGGAGCCTGTTGTTGAGGAGACCAGAGGCAGAGGAGAGGGGACTCCTGGCGTGGACTGGACATAGGTGATCCTGTGAGAGAGGAAAGAGAGGAGAGGAAAGAGAGGAGAGGAAAGACAGAGAGAGAGAGGGGAGAGGAAAGAGAGAGAGAGGAGAGAGAGGGGAGAGAAGAGAGAGAGGGGAGAAAAAAGAGAGAGGGGAGAGAAAAGAAAGAGGGGAGAGAAAAGAAAGAGGGGAGAGAAAAGAAAGAGGGGAGAGAAAAGAAAGAGGGGAGAGGGAAAAAAAAGAGAGGAGAAGAAAGAGAGGAGAGAGAGAAAGGAGAGGAAAGAGAGAGAAAAGAGAGAGTAGAGAGAAAAGAGAAAAGAGAGAGTAGAGAGAAAAGAGAGAGGAAAAAGAAAGAGGAAAAAGAAAGAGAGAGGAGAGAGAGAGAGGAGAGAGAGAGAGGAGAGAAAAGAGGAGAGAAAAGAGGAGAGAAAAGAGGA
The DNA here is from genome assembly GCF_029448725.1 of Salvelinus fontinalis. Taxonomy (NCBI): domain Eukaryota; kingdom Metazoa; phylum Chordata; class Actinopteri; order Salmoniformes; family Salmonidae; genus Salvelinus; species Salvelinus fontinalis. The sequence goes on from NC_074702.1 coordinate 10,129,002, forward strand.
GAGAAAAGAGGAGAGAAAAGAGGAGAGAAAAGAGGAGAGAAAAGAGGAGAGAAAAGAGGAGAGAAAAGAGGAGAGAAAAGAGAGAGTGGAGAGAGAGTGGAGAGGAAAGAGAGAGAGGAGAGGAAAGAGAGAGGAAAAAGAAAGAGAGGAGAGGAAAAAGAGAGAGGAGAGGAAAAAGAGAGAGGAGAGGAAAGAGAGAGAGAGAAGAGAGAGAGAGGAGAGGAAAGAGAGAGAGAGAGAGAGAAAAGAGAGAGAGAGAAAAGAGAGAGGGGAGAGAAAAGAGAGAGGGGAGAGAAAAGAGAAAAGAGAGGAAAAAGAGGAAAAAGAAAGAGAGGAGAGAGAGAAAGGAGAGGCAAGAGGCGAGAGGAAAGAGAGAGAGAGGAAAGAGGAGAGAGAAAAGAGAGAGAAAAGAGAGAGGAGAGAGAAAAGAGAGAGGAGAGAGAAAAGAGAGGGGAGAGAAAAGAAAGAGGGGAGAGAAAAGAGAGGAGAGAAGAGAGGAGAGAGAAAAGAGCGAGAGGAGAGAGAAAAGAGCGAGAGGAGAGAAAAGAGCGAGAGGAGAGAGAAAAGAGAGAGAGGAGAGAAAAGAGAGAGGAGGAGAGAAAAGAGAGAGAGAGGAGAAAAGAGAGAGAAAGAAGAGGAGAGAAGAGAAGAGAGAGAGAGAGAGAGAGAGGAGAGAGAAAAGAGAGACAGAGAGGAGAGAAAAGAGGAGAGAAAAGAGAGGAGAGGAGAGAGAGAAAAAAGAGAGAGAGGAGAAAAGAGAGAAAAAAGAGAGAGAGGAGAAAAGAGAGGAAAGACAGAGGGGAGAGAAAAGAAAGAGGGGAGAGGGAAAAAAAGAGAGGAGAAGAAAGAGAGGAGAGAGAGAAAGGAGAGGAAAGAGAGAGAAAAGAGAGAGTAGAGAGAAAAGAGAAAAGAGAGAGTAGAGAGAAAAGAGAGGAAAAAGAAAGAGGAAAAAGAAAGAGGAAAAAGAGGAAAAAGAAAGAGAGGGAAGAGAGAGAGAGGAGAGAGAAAAGAGAGAGAGGAGAGAGAAAAGAGAGAGAGGAGAGAAAAGAGGAGAGAAAAGAGGAGAGAAAAGAGGAGAGAAAAGAGGAGAGAAAAGAGAGAGTGGAGAGGAAAGAGAGAGAGGAGAGGAAAGAGAGAGGAAAAAGAAAGAGAGGAGAGGAAAAAGAGAGAGAAGAGGAAAAAGAGAGAGAGAAGAGAGAGAGAGGAGAGGAAAGAGAGAGAGAGGAGAGGAAAGAGAGAAAAGAGAGAGGGGAGAGAAAAGAAAGACGAAAGAGAGAAAAGAGAGAGGGGAGAGAAAAGAGAGAGGGGAGAGAAAAGAGAAAAGAGAGGAAAAGAGGAAAAAGAAAGAGAGGAGAGAGAGAAAGGAGAGGCAAGAGGCGAGAGGAAAGAGAGAGAGAGGAAAGAGGAGAGAGAAAAGAGAGAGAAAAGAGAGAGGAGAGAGAAAAGAGAGAGGAGAGAGAAAAGAGAGAGGAGAGAGAAAAGAGAGAGGGGAGAGAAAAGAAAGAGGGGAGAGAAAAGAGAGGAGAGAAGAGAGGAGAGAGAAAAGAGCGAGAGGAGAGAGAAAAGAGCGAGAGGAGAGAGAAAAGAGCGAGAGGAGAGAGAAAAGAGAGAGAGGAGAGAAAAGAGAGAGGAGGAGAGAAAAGAGAGAGAGAGGAGAAAAGAGAGAGAAAGAAGAGGAGAGAAGAGAAGAGAGAGAAAAGAGAGACAGAGAGGAGAGAAAAGAGGAGAGAAAAGAGAGGAGAGGAGAGAGAGAAAAAAGAGAGAGAGGAGAAAAGAGGAAAGACAGAGAGAGAGGAGAGAGAGAAGAGAGAGAAACAAGAGAGAGAAAAGAGAGAGAAACAAGAGAGAGAAAAGAGAGAGAAACAAGAGAGAGAAAAGAGAGAGAGGAGAGAGAGAGAAAAGAGAGAGAAAGGAGAGAGAGAGAAAAGAGAGAGAAAGGAGAGAGAGAGAAAAGAGAGAGAAAGGAGAGAGAGAGAAAAGAGAGAGAAAGGAGAGAGAGAAAAAAGAGAGAGAAAGGAGAGAGAAAGGAGAGAGAGAAAAAAGAGAGAGAAAGGAGAGAGAGAGAAAAGAGAGAGAAAGGAGAGAGAGAGAAAAGAGAGAGAAAGGAGAGAGAGAGAAAAGAGAGAGAAAGGAGAGAGAGAGAAAAGAGAGAGAAAGGAGAGAGAGAGAAAAGAGAGAGAAAGGAGAGAGAGAGAAAAGAGAAAGGAGAGAGAGAGAAAAGAGAGAGAAAGGAGAGAGGAGAGAGAAAAGAGAAAGGAGAGAGGAGAGAGAAAAGAGAAAGGAGAGAAGAGAGAGAAAAGAGAGAGAGAGAAGAGAGAGAAAAGAGAGAGAAAAGAGAGAGAAAAGAGAGAGAAAAGAGAGAGAAAGGAGAGAGAAAGGAGAGAGAAAGGAGAGAGAAAGGAGAGAGAAAGGAGAGAGAAAGGAGAGAGAGAAAAGAGAAAGGAGAGAAAAGAGAGAGAGAGAAGAGAGAAAGAGAGAAGAGAAGAAGAGAGAAGAAGAGAGAAGGAGAGAAGAAGAGAGAAGAGAGAAGAAGAGAGAAGAAGAGAGGAGAAGAGAGGAGAAGAGAGGAGAAGAGAGGAGAAGAGAGGAGAAGAGAGGAGAAGAGAGGAGAAGAGAGGAGAAGAGAGGAGAAGAGAGGAGAAGAGAGGAGAAGAGAGGAGAAGAGAGGAGAGAGAGAGAAGAAGAGAGGAGAGAGAGAGAAGAGAGAAGAAGAGAGAAGAGGAGAGGAGAGGAGAGTAATAATCCTACCAATAGCTCTTTATGGAAGTGAGGTTTGGGGGCCACTCAATAAACTGGACTTTAAAATGTGGGACAAACATCCAATTGAAGCCCTACATGCAGAATTCTGTCGGAAAATCCTACAAGTCCAGAGAAATACACCAACTAATGCATGTAGGGCAGAATTGGTCCGCTTTCCAGTAATAATGAAAATACAGAAAAGATCATTAAAATTTTGGCTACATCTAAATTCAAGTCCAAATTCGAGTCTGCAATTTAAAGCACTTCAAACCCAAGAGCTGAGCCCAGAAACGAGCCCTCTCAGTCAGCTGGTGTTGGACCTAACCAACCAAGCTGACACCAGCACTGCTTCAAAAGAAAGAATTCCAATAAACAAAATCATGAACCAATCAAAGGACTCATATATACAACATTGGAAAAACGAAACAAAATCCCAAAGCCGACTAAATTGCTATCTGACCCTAAACAGAGAATATAAATTGGCTGAATATCTCTACTCTGTCAGAGATACGAAGCAGAGACAGATCCTTACCAAGTACAGGCTGAGTGACCACCGATTGGCAATAGAAACCGGCAGACATAAAAAGACATGGCTACCCAAAGAGGAGCGTGTATGTGGTCACTGCACGACAGGGGAGGTAGAAACAGAGATGCACTTTCTCCTTTACTGTGATATATATTCCTCACCAAGAGATGATTCATTATTCACAGAAATGACTACATTTAATCCAAATTTTAACTTATTAAACCCAGAGGAAAAACTAAAAATACTCATGGGCGAAGGATCAATGGCTCCTTGCAGCCAAATATGTATTTGCCTGCCATAGCCTGAGGGACACTGAATAATAACATCTGCATAGTAAGCAGTAACTTACTTATTATGACTGTTATTGTTATTACTATTATTGTTGTTGTTTATCATTCCAAATAGTAGTGGTATGGGTGGTAATGGTAATGATAGCAGTTTAGTGATGGTGGTGGTGGTAGTGGTGGTAATGATGATAGTAGTTGTAGTACCGATGTAATGGTGAAGATGACCGTTATTTAGTTATAAGTCAGTTATAGTCAAATTTTTTGTATTTTTTATTACAATGTATATTGTATACACTGTTGCTTTGGCAATATTGACACAATGTTTTTCATGGCAATAAAGCAGCTTGAATTTGAATTTGCGGAGAGGAAAGAGAGAGAGAAGAGGAAAGAGAGAGAGGAAAGAGAGAGAGAAAAGAGAGAGCGAGAAAAGAGAGAGAGAGCGAGAAAAGAGAGAGAGAAAAGAGAGAGAGAGAGAGAAAAGAGAGAGAGAGAGAAAAGAGAGAGAGAGAGAGAGAAAAGAGAGAGAGAGAGAGAGAAAAGAGAGAGAGAGAGAGAGAAAAGAGAGAGAGAGAGAAAAGAGAGAGAGAGAGAGAGAGAAAAGAGAGAGAGAGAGAGAGAGAGAAAAGAGAGAGAGAGAGAGAGAGAAGAGGAAAAAGAGAGAGAGAGAGAGGAGAGCAAAGAGAGAGGAGTTAAGTTGAACAGGGAAAGAGCAAAAGTGTGTATAAGTGGGAGAGAAGATGATAGATGAAACAGGCAGTGAAGGAGAGAAAAAAAGAAGGAAAATAGAACAAGAATGAAAGCAGAGAGAGGGGAGAGAAATGGTGCAGTGAGTGTCAGTGTGTGACTGAACAGTAGAGGAAACAGTAGATGAGTGTGTCTGTGTGGTGGAGCTGAGAGGCAGTGAGGGGGCGGCAGGCAGGCAGCAGGCACTGCAGAGGAAGAGGTAGCCTGGGCCAGCAACAGAGCAGAATGACTAACACACAACACAAGAGCTGCACTTCTTCCAAAACCATTGTGTTATGTATTGTGGTAGGACAGCAGCGCTAACAGCGCACTGTTAGATTGAGTTGGTCTGTGTCCTCCTACCTGGTTGGTTGGGGCGGCAGCAGCACAGTCTGAGATGGGGCAGAACCCGGGTGCAATACTGTGGCCGTTCCCATAGTAATGGGAAAAGGGCTCCCAGGATGCCCTGCCCCGCCTTGCTGGAGCTGGGATTGGACAACAGGCATGGGAGCGATCTGGAAGATCTATCAGAGAGAAAGAGAGATAGAGAAAGAGTGAGAAGATATATGTGTATTTAGTCATTCACCTGTGAAACTACAAGTGTAAAGATTATTCTATGATTACAAAGACTAAGTAAGAACGGTCATGTTGGGGCTCTGACAGCCCTGGGATACACAATAAACCTGCTGAAATCTCAATGTCTTGGTCTGGCTGTCATCACCATGTCACTGCTTACCTTGCTTCCTGCTTGAGCTCCATTCTGGACAGGAAGAGGTGGAGTCACGAGGGGGAACTGCTGGGCAGGGGCGGGTGCCGTCCTCACTGTTGCCATGGGAAGCAGCATCTTGCCCTGTAGGAGTGGGGACTGGGATTGCACTAAAGGGTGAAAGAGAGAAGAAAATATGGATAAGGTTAAGCCTTTTTTGCAAACAGTGTCACAGTTCTCCATTTATTAGAGTTTTGGTGCACGATTCTCTCATTCTTCCCCCCCCCCCCACCTCTGGCTCCCGGGCTGACCACTCCCACGGCTGGGCTGGAGGCGTATCCCATCAGCGAGCCCGGCCCCGCCTGCTTCCCATTGGCTATGGACATGTGGGTGGGCGGAGCTGTGGGCAGGTTGAAGAAACTGTTTGGCAGGTTGTGCAGCTGAGGGGAGGGGCTCTTGGGATTGGAGCTGGCTGATAGGGTGGGCAGGATGTATTGGACCTGTGTGATGGCTTTGCCCCCGGGGGATGCCAGAGATGACGAGGAGAGGAACTGGGGCTGGAGCAGGGAGAGGGGCAGGGGGCCGTTGGTGTGGTTGTGTGTGGGGACAGAGACGGGGGCGGTGGGGGGCAGCTGGTGGTGGGAGGACGGATGGGGGGAGGGACTGATGAGCTGGACAGTGGGCTGGCTGTGCCCCGGGAACACCAAGCTGGTCACTAGCCCCCCTGGACCTGCACCTATGGGATTGGGTGAGGAGTAGTACCCAGGCCCTCCGATTCCTACTCCGGAGCCAATCAGAAGCTGCGCTTGTTGCGATGGGAGGGACCTCCTGTCTGGTGGGTGAGGAATGGATGAAGCTGCTCCATCTCGGGGTTTACTAGCGATGGGGACTGGCGTGCTCACGACTGGACGAACCACATTGGTCACCACTGTAGAGGCCACTCTGACAGCCCCCAACCCGAGGAGAGAAGACAGGCCAAGGGGGGCAAGGGCAGAAGGAACTGGGCCTCCGGGGCTGGAAATGACAGAGTGGCCTGAGGAGGACAGGGAAAGAGAGAGGGATGCCACTCCTCCTCCATCACCACCTCCTCCCTCTATTCTTCTCTTCCTCCTGCGGTCTGAGAGCCCCCCTCTCTCCTCGTCGTAGCGTTTGGAAGGGTAGGAGGAGAGAGAGACGGAGCGTCCGTGGGGGGTGGGCTGGGAGGAGGAAGAGCAGATCACTGGAGCAAAGACACGCTGCAGAGACAGAAAGAGAAACAACTAGATGTCTGTAGCAGGGTGAAAAGCAGAAGGTCGAAAACATTTTCCACTTCTCTAAATAATGGTACTGTATCAACAACATGATCAGTCAGACAACTAACTCAATCTAGCCTTGATAAAGGAAGAGACTTACCTTGCGATCACTCTCGTTCCCAGAGGCGTTGTCACTGTCGCTGTCCGTCACTCTCTCCTTACACTTCAGGTCTATGGAGCTGGCAGGGTACGGGTCCTCTGTAGGGGGAAAGGGGAGTGAGGGTACTCATGGTTTATGTGGATAAACACCCATTTCTAACTTCCTCTGCCAGTATATTGTACACGTAATATGCATGTCTGGGAATCGTTTGTGTAATTTCCTGCGACCAGATAGACATTTATTGTCCCTGAAGCGCAATTGAATTGAATTTCTGAGTTATTTCTCAAACTGTCCAATTAAGATGATGTCATTATGGGAAAAGAGCTCCCAGTAGTATTGTGTTTCCCAGCAGTGTAATAACCTGAGTTTTATGTGTTTACAGGGGCTTACTTTTGATGATCTTCAAAATAAGATTATAATTGTTGTTGAGATGTCACAGCAGCTTAGTTTCTCACCGATGACATCATCATCTCCCTCCTCTTCACAGATGACCATGCGTTCCTCATCACTGGTCATGTCCTCACTGACCCCCCTCTGAGACCGGGACAGGGTCTGGGTGCGCCCCGAAAACTGGCCACCACCATCCCCACACATCTGAGAGAGGAGGAGGAAGAGGAGGAGGAGAGGGAGCCAGATAGAAAAACAACAAAGTGATGGATGAGAGGGATGAGTCAGAATTGACACACCACACTAAGAAACCTCTGTTTATCATTTGAATAAAGTGGCTGTGGTGAAAACAACATTATGCGGCATGGCCTTACCTGTGACAGTTCGGCCAGGGCCTGTGTGTTGCCCTTCTCACTCCTCTCCAAGCTGTGCATGGCACTCTGGGAGAAGGCTCGGGGGCGGGGTAGCTGACCTACATGCCCCTCCCCTGGATTCCGCTCAGACACACCCAGCAGGCCAGGCCCCACCCCTTTCAGCTCCACACCCTGGGGCTCTGGGAGAGAGAAAGTAAGGGGGAGAGAGACAGTGGTGCATAGCGAGAGGAAAGAGAGAGGTAGATAGATATTCAATTATAATGTTTTAGTGATGACAGAGCTCAGAGGAAACTGTGGCAATCAAATGAACATCTCTTCCTTTCTGTTATCTCTTATTTGGGTGTATTGAGCAACAGTGTGTGACTCACCGGTGGTCTCAGACATGCTCCTTTCTCTAATGTCTTTGCCCCCCGGCCCCGGGAGCCCTCGGCCATCAGAACTAGACTTCTTCCTGTCTTTGTTGCACCACTTCCAGTCTGGGTGGGCCTTAAAGTGGGCCTCCTTCACCTAAGAAAGAGGGTAAGAGGATGAGCAAACAAAATACATTCATTTTTTGTCTGCTTAGTCAGGTCAGACTAAACCATTGCACTAAATTGGTGTGTGTGTAACACCTGGAAGGCGAGGTCATGATACTTCTGCTTCTCTTTGGGCCCCAGGGCGTACCACCACTCGCCCAGGATCTTGCTAACCGTGCGGTTGTCCTGGTTGGGGTGCCTCTGGTGCACCAGCGCTCGATGACGCTTACTGAAGATCATGAACGCGTTCATCGGCCGCCTGATGTGGTCCTTCTCCCTCTGAGGGAGGAAAGAATGATTAGATGAGAGGGTGAGACAAAGCCAGAGCGCCTTGCCAGGGATGCTCCTCTTAACAATGTGATTAAATGAGGAACGGAAGGTAAGAGAGGTAAGGTAAGAGATGAATTGAGAAAATAAGTAAGAGAGAGACAGGTGAGAGGTTACCTTGTTAGGGCTGATCTTGTCCCCGTCTTTAGGCAGGGCGCTGAGGGACTGAGTGCGTCTCTTCACAGGAGTCACAGACAAGGGCTCAGGAAGAACACTGGGGAAGAACCTGAGACAGACCGGTGGAGACAGAACCATGAGAACATCAGATATCTCTGACTGAAACATATATATACAGTTGAAGTCGGAAGTTAACATACACTTAAGTCGGAGTCATTAAAACTCGTTTTTCAACCACTACACAAATTGCTTGTTAACAAACTATAGTTTTGGCAAGTCGTTTAGGACATCTACTTTGTGCATGACACAAGACATTTTCCCAACAATTGTTTACAGACAGATTACTTCACTTATAATTCACTGTATCACACTGCCAGCGGGTCAGAAGTTTACATACAATAAGTTGACTGGGACTTTAAACAGCTTGGAAAATTCCAGAAAATGACATCATGGCTTTAGAAGCTTCTGATAGGCTATTTGACATCATTTGAGTACATTGGAGGTGTACCTGTGGAAGTATTTCAAGGCCTACCTTCAAACTCAGTGCCTCAATGCTTGACATCATGGGAAAATCAAAAGAAATCAGCCAAGACCTCAGAAAAAAATTTGTAGACCTCCACAAGTCTAGTTCATCCTTAGGAGCAATTCCCAAATGCCTGAAGGTATCACGCTCATCTGTACAAACAATATTACGCAAGTATAAACACCATGGGACCACGCACCCTTTATACCGCTCAGGAAGGAGATGTGTTCTGTCTCCTAGAGATGAACGGACTTTTGTGCGAAAAGTGCAAATCAATCCCAGAACAACAGCAAAGGACCTTGTGAAGATGCTGGAGGAAACAGGTACAAAATATCTATATCCACAGTAAAACAGTCCTATATCGACATAACCTGAAAGGCCGCTCAGCAAGGAAGAAGCCACGGCTCCAAAACCGGCATTAAAAAAATCCAGATTACGGTTTGCAACTGCACATGGGGACAAAGACCGTACTTTTTGGAAAAATGTCCTCTGGTCTGATGAAACAAAAATAGAACTGTTTGGCAATAATGACCATCGTTTTGTTTGGAGGAAAAAGAGGGAGGCTTGCAAGCCGAAGAACACCATCCCAACCCTGAAGCACGGGGGTGGCAGCATCATGTAGTGGGGTGCTTTGCTGCAAGAGGGACTGGTGCACTTCACAAAATAGATGGCATCATGAGGGAGGAAAATTATGTGGATATATTGAAGCAACATCTCAAAACATCAGTCAGGAAGTTAAAGCTTGGTTGCAAATGGGTCTTCCAAATGGACAATCACCCCAAGCATACTTCCAAAGTTGTGGCAAAAAGGTTTAACGACAACACAGTCAAGGTATTGGAGTGGCCATCACAAAGCCCTGACCTCATTCCTATAGAAAATTGTGAGCAGAACTGAAAAAGTATGTGTGATCAAGGAGGCCTACAAACCTGACTCAGTTACACCAGCTCTGTCAGGAGGAATGGGCCAAAATTCCCAACTTATTGTGAGAAGCTTGTGGAAGGCTACCCAAAACGTTTGACCCAAGTTAAACAATTTAAAGGCAATGCTACCAAATACTGTAAACTTCTGACCTACTGGGAATGCGATGAAAAAAAAAAAAAGCTGAAATAAATCATTCTATCTACTATTAGTCTGACATTTCACATTCTTAAAATAAAGTTGTGATCCTAACTGACCTAAGACAAGGAATTATTACTAGGATTAAATGTCAGGAATTGTGAAAAACTGAGTTTAACTTCTTATGTCTGCATCCCGCTACCGGGATCGATAGGACAGCAGCCAGTGAAAGTGCAGGGCGCCAAATTAAAAAAACAGAAATCTTATAATTAAAATTCCTCAAACATACATGTGTCTGATATCATTTTAAAGGTATTCTTGTTGATAATTGTTGTTCAAATATCCTTTTCAGCGAAAGCACTACAAACGATTATGTTAGGTCACCACCAAACCACAATAAGCACAGCCATTTTCCCAGCGAAAGATAACAGTCAGAAAAAGCAGAGAGATTAAATTAATCACTAACCTTTGATTATCTTCATCAGATGACACTCATAGGACTTCATGTTACACAATACATGCATGTTTTGTTTGATGAAGTTCATATTTATAACAAAAAATCTGAGTTTACATTGGCGCGTTAGATTCACTAGTTCCAAAAACATCCAGTGATAGTGCATAGCCACATCGTTTCAACAGAAATACTCATCATAAATGTAGATGATAATACAAGTTATACCTCTCCATAATGCAACCGCTGTGCAGATTTCAAAAAAACTTTGCGGAAAAAGCATAATCTGAGAACGGCACTCAGAGCCCAAACCAGCCAGAGAAATCTCCGCCATGTTGGGTAGTCAACATTATTCATATATAAATATTCACTTACCTTTGATGATCTTCATCAGAATGCACTCCCAGGAATCTCAGTTCCACAATAAATGCTTGTTTTGTTCGATAATGTCCATTATTTATGTCCATTTATATCCAATAGCTTCTTTTGTTAGGGCGTTTGGTAAACAATCCAAAAGCGCAATCTGGTCCATTCGGACAAAAGGTTCAAAAAGTTATATTACAGGTCGAAGAAACTTGTCAAACGAAGTATAGAATCAATCTTTAGGATGTTTTTATCATAAAAGTTCAATACTGTTCCAACCGGAGAATTCCATTGTCTGTAGAATTGCCCTGGAACGAGAGCAACCTCTCAAGTGAAAGCGCGTGACTGAGAACGAGGTTGTAGGCAGACACCTTAGTAAAACAGCTCCCATCCGGCCCACCTTCACATGAGCAGCCTGAAACCACGTTCAAAAGACGGTTAACGTCTAGTGGAAGGCTTCGGAAGTGAAAATAACCCATATCCCACTGTGTATTCGATAGGGGGGAGTTCAAAAACTACAAACCTCAGATTTCGCACTTCCGGTTTGGATTTTTTCTCAGGTTTTTGCCTGCCATATGAGTTCTGTTATACTCACAGACATCATTCAAACAGTTTTAGAAACGTCAGAGTGTTTTCTATCCAATACTAATAATAATATGCATATATTAGCATCTGGGACCGAGTAGGAGGCAGTTCACTCTGGGCATGCTATTCATCCAAAAGTGAAAATGCTGCCCCCTATCCCAAACAAGTTAAATCATTAGAACACATTCACCAAAAACCACAAAATACCCCTGGAATGGATTTCTGCAAATATATATAAACACCACGGGAGTCCTCTTCCATTTGGGAACTTCACAGTCCTATTGATCAAACAACCATGTAAAGGTAGGCTCTCTCTCCCTTAGTTATGCACATAACAACAACATCATCAACGAATGCTAGCCATAGCAAGATGAGCTAAAATCTAACAAAGGAACAATTACACATGTTTAAACGATGCGTAATTGTAGCCTCCACGACCTCCTGCAGCTTGCCTATCAATGCATGCTTGTCCCAACCAAGCACCCAAGCTAACTGGCTAAAGTTGGCTAGCTTACTAGTTAACTACTTCCAGACACAAATGAGAGAACACCTCACTCTGACCATTTTACTCGCACTAGCAGAACTGATTAGGTTGTTTACCTGTCATCTAGAACGTTCGTGACTAACTATTACCTTTTTTTGCCTACGTTTACTGACATATTCAGCGGTTGTTACTCATTCGTAAATTCATCAGTTATTCTGCGCTCTGGCACACTCAAGACGAGAGTACTCTGAAATCAGAGTAGATAGCCAGAGTGAATTTGCAAACGCAAGAGATATGCTAACTGTCGTTCAAGATACCTGTGTCTCTAGCTGTGTATAGCCACCGAAAAACAGTATGAGGGGGAAAAGTCAGTCACTCACCCACCCACTCCTCCAATGGCATGACGTCCTCCTAGCAGCTAGCTAACATTAGGCTCTGTGTTTTTAGCTCGCTACATAAATAGATACAGTAGCCTATTAGCCACGTTATGACTGACTTGTGATCATTGCCCTTGATAGTTTGATTGTATCGACATTCCTAGCGTTAGTTACATTTGTCAGTTTTTGTCCAAAATATTGAGTCATTGAAACTGAAACAGTGCATCCCGAATGGAGGCAGCAAACACTGTACCATTCATTGTATTGGTGAATTCTATTAATCATGCATTGAACTGCATCCATCTATTCTGCCAACAATGCCTTTGTGTATGTCATGGAACATTGAGTCAAATATAACCTATTTAAAAAATATATCTTATAAAGTTGGTTTTGTAGCATAAACTGGGAATTTGATATTTGACTGATATTATGATTGTCTGTTTCATATCTGCAAAGTAGTTAAAACGTTGTCAATTCCACTTTAAACTTCAGGTCCCCAATTACTTTGTGTGCTAAACGTGAAATGCTTTTTGCATTGGGAAGTAATAGTTGTACATTTTGATAGGGAAATGCTTAATGGTTGTGTTTTGTATTTTTATGATTGGGACCTACTGGCTTATTATGTCAGAGTTTATGGACAGCTTATCCTTTAACATCATGCTGTGTGTGACTGCTGTCTTGTCATCGGCCCTATGTAGTTGTCCTGGAGAAGTTGGTCAATTCTAATTTTGCCAAAAAGTTCCCAAACAGGCCGCCCAGAAAAGGCACCTGTGTGAAAAATCCAATTGGTTTTTATGCGTTTTCCTATAGATTTTTCAGATTTTCAATCTCAAAATCACAACAAACAAAAAATATATAGAAAAAAAAGTACCAAAAAAATGGTCTAACTGACCACACCGCTCACCAAAAATAAATGTACACATACATGTTATTCAATCATTGCATCTAAACTGTTCACGAGCGTCTGCGTAGTCAGGCGCTTAAATAGAACTTGGTTATATTTGACGCGTGAAGAGCTGCAAGTCCCGCCTCTCCTATCTCCTGATTGGTTTTTATGAGACTATATCCACGTGGGTGATTGAAAGATGAGCTGAGGTCCACACTCCTGTCCAGTTGGTGGCAGTAATGGACCTTAACGTTGGTTGCCAACCGCCATATAAACTCTAAAGAAGAAGTCTGAAGGAGGAGAGATGACTAGAAAGTAACTCAGATAACCCTTTTATCTGTGGATTAATTGTCAGAGTAAAAGACCTTGTGCATTTCAGGTAAAATAAGAATCAAATGTTTATATCCCAGGACAAATTAGCTAGCAACAGCAAGCTAGCTAGCTAAATTACCATGAAACTTTAATGCTTTTTGACCTGTCACTAAATTAATATAGTTGGTTCAGAGTTTGTTTTGATAATTCAACCTGCGTGTCCTGATCACGTCTGGTGTGGATGGACAAATTCAAGATGCGTGCGATGGCACACGCGGATGCACGCACCCAGGTCTGGTCAGCATGTAAGTCCACAACAACACTTAAACCACATCAATCTGATTGGGTGGGCCTGTCAGGGCCTGGCTCCCCAGTGGGTGGGCCTCTGTCCACCCAGGCCCATCCATGTCTGCGCCCCTGATGCAAACAGTGCATGATGACAATCGCGCATTACAAATAGCCTACTAACCAACTCTCCTGACTAAACTTTTAAAAAACCTGGTTTGCATATCCTTTGTTGCCTTAGTTAGCATTTACTGGTAGATATCGTACATTCAAACTTCTTTCCTACCCTACCAGCTACCGATGTCATTCTTCTCTGAGCTGCTCCATGCCAAACCCATCTGAAAGCTACACACTCTTACTGCCTGCAGATGATATTCCATTGAAACTAGGCTGTGTGCATGTGAATATATTTCACTTGCTTTGCGATTTGTAGGCTACTTTGTGAATGATTTCTCTACTGTACTTCATAATTGATAAGTCGTACACCTCCACTACACTACTTTGATACTCATCAGCAGGGATTAAGTTAGTATACGCAAAGCACACTGGGAAAAAAGTGAGTATACATCTTAAACTGTACCTGCGTATACCCTACACCACTGGCCCTTTGTGTTGTACAAAAAGTACACTCTCCTACATAAGTGCGCTGATATTAGGGTTGATCTCCTTTCAGAATTACTAACCTGTCACACACTGAAGACCTATAGGTTCACCACCGTACTAACCTGTCACACACACACTGATGGCCTATAGGTTCACCACCGTACTAACCTGTCACACACTGAAAGCCTATAGGTTCACCACTGTACTAACCTGTCACACGCTGAAGGCCTATAGGTTCACCAATGTACTAACCTGTCACACACTGAAGGCCTATAGGTTTGCCACTGTACTAACCTGTCACACACTGAAGGCCTATAGGTTCACCACTGTACTAACCTGTCACACACTGAAGGCCTATAGGTTCACCACTGTACTAACCTGTCACACACTGAAGGCCTATAGGTTCACCACTGTACTAACCTGTCACACACTGAAGGCCTATAGGTTCACCAAAGTACTAACCTGTCACACACTGAAGGCCTATAGGTTCACCACTGTACTAACCTGTCACACACTGAAGGCCTATAGGTTTGCCACTGTACTAACCTGTCACACACTGAAGGCCTATAGGTTCACCAATGTACTAACCTGTCACATACTGAAGGACTATAGGTTCACCACTGTACTAACCTGTCACACACACACACCGATGGCATATAGGTTCACCACTGTACTAACCTGTCACACACTGAAGACCTATAGGTTCACCACTGTACTAACCTGTCACACACTGAAGACCTATAGGTTCACCACTGTACTAACCTGTCACACACTGAAGACCTATAGGTTCACCACTCTACTAACCTGTCACACACTGAAGACCTATAGGTTCACCACTGTACTAACCTGTCACACACTGAAGACCTATAGGTTCACCACTGTACTAACCTGTCACACACTGAAGACCTATAGGTTCACCACTGTACTAACCTGTTACACACTGATGGCCTATAGGTTCACCACTGTACTAACCTGTCACACACTGATGGCCTATAGGTTCACCACTGTACTAACCTGTCACACACTGAAGACCTATAGGTTCACCACCGTACTAACCTTTCACACACACACTGAAGGCCTATAGGTTCACCACTGTACTAACCTGTCACACACACACTGATGGCCTATAGGTTCACCACTGTACTAACCTGTCACACACTGAAAGCCTATAGGTTCACCACTGTACTAACCTGTCACACACTGAAGACCTATAGGTTCACCACCGTACTAACCTGTCACACACACACTGAAGACCTATAGGTTCAACACCGTACTAACCTGTCACACTCACACTGATGGCCTATAGGTTCACCACTGTACTAACCTGTCACACACTGAAGGCCTATAGGTTTGCCACTGTACTAACCTGTCACACACTGAAGGCCTATAGGTTCACCACTGTACTAACCTGTCACACACTGAAGGCCTATAGGTTCACCACTGTACTAACCTGTCACACACTGAAGGCCTATAGGTTCACCAAAGTACTAACCTGTCACACACTGAAGGCCTATAGGTTTGCCACTGTACTAACCTGTCACACACTGAAGGCCTATAGGTTTGCCACTGTACTAACCTGTCACACACTGAAGGCCTATAGGTTCACCAATGTACTAACCTGTCACACACACACACCGATGGCATATAGGTTCACCACTGTACTAACCTGTCACATACTGAAGACCTATAGGTTCACCACTGTACTAACCTGTCACACACACACACCGATGGCATATAGGTTCACCACTGTACTAACCTGTCACACACTGAAGACCTATAGGTTCACCACTGTACTAACCTGTCACACACTGAAGACCTATAGGTTCACCACTGTACTAACCTGTCACACACTGAAGACCTATAGGTTCACCACCGTACTAACCTTTCACACTCACACTGATGGCCTATAGGTTCACCACCGTACTAACCTGTCACACACTGAAGGCCTATAGGTTCACCACCGTACTAACCTGTCACACACTGAAGACCTATAGGTTCAACACCGTACTAACCTGTCACACACACACTGATGGCCTATAGGTTCACCACCGTACTAACCTGTCACACACTGAAAACCTATAGGTTCACCACCGTACTAACCTTTCACACACACACTGAAGGCCTATAGGTTCACCACTGTACTATCCTGTCACACTGAAGGCCTATAGGTTCACCACTGTACTAACCTGTCACACACTGAAGACCTATAGGTTCACCACTGTACTAACCTGTCACACACTGAAGACCTATAGGTTCACCACTGTACTAACCTGTCACATACTGAAGGCCTATAGGTTCACCACTGTACTAACCTGTCACACACTGATGGCCTATAGGTTCACCACTGTACTAACCTGTCACACACTGAAGACCTATAGGTTCACCACTGTACTAACCTGTCACACTGAAGACCTATAGGTTCACCACTGTACTAACCTGTCACACTGAAGACCTATAGGTTCACCACTGTACTAACCTGTCACACACCGAAGACCTATAGGTTCACCACTGTACTAACCTGTCACACTGAAGACCTATAGGTTCACCACTGTACTAACCTGTCACACACCGAAGGCCTATAGGTTCACCACTGTACTAACCTGTCACACACTGAAGACCTATAGGTTCACCACTGTACTAACCTGTCACACACTGAAGGCCTATAGGTTCACCACTGTACTAACCTGTCACACACATACTGATGGCCTATAGGTTCACCACTGTACTAACCTGTCACACACTGAAGACCTATAGGTTCACCACTGTACTAACCTGTCACACACCGAAGGCCTATAGGTTCACCACTGTACTAACCTGTCACATACTGAAGGCCTATAGGTTCACCACTGTACTAACCTGTCACACACTGAAGACCTATAGGTTCACCACTGTACTAACCTGTCACACACTGAAGGCCTATAGGTTCACCACTGTACTAACCTGTCACACACATACTGATGGCCTATAGGTTCACCACTGTACTAACCTGTCACACA
Organism: Salvelinus fontinalis; assembly: GCF_029448725.1. Taxonomy (NCBI): domain Eukaryota; kingdom Metazoa; phylum Chordata; class Actinopteri; order Salmoniformes; family Salmonidae; genus Salvelinus; species Salvelinus fontinalis. The sequence goes on from NC_074702.1 coordinate 10,146,016, forward strand.
CTGAAGACCTATAGGTTCACCACTGTACTAACCTGTCACACACTGAAGGCCTATAGGTTCACCACTGTACTAACCTGTCACACACTGAAGACCTATAGGTTCACCACTGTACTAACCTGTCACACACTGAAGACCTATAGGTTCACCACTGTACTAACCTGTCACACACTGAAGGCCTATAGGTTCACCACTGTACTAACCTGTCACACACACACTGATGGCCTATAGGTTCACCACTGTACTAACCTGTCAAATGCTGAAGACCTATAGGTTCACCACTGTACTAACCTGTCACACACTGGAGGCCTATAGGTTCACCACTGTACTAACCTGTCACACACACACTGATGGCCTATAGGTTCACCACTGTACTAACCTGTCACACACTGAAGACCTATAGGTTTGCCACTGTACTAACCTGTCACACACTGAAGGCCTATAGGTTCACCACTGTACTAACCTGTCACATACTGAAGGCCTATAGGTTCACCACTGTACTAACCTGTCAAATGCTGAAGACCTATAGGTTCCCCACTGTACTAACCTGTCACACACTGGAGGCCTATAGGTTCACCACTGTACTAACCTGTCACACACACACTGATGGCCTATAGGTTCACCACTGTACTAACCTGTCACACACTGAAAGCCTATAGGTTCACCACTGTACTAACCTGTCACACACTGGAGGCCTATAGGTTCACCAATGTACTAACCTGTCACACACACACTGATGGCCTATAGGTTCACCACTGTACTAACCTGTCACACACACACTGATGGCCTATAGGTTCACCACCGTACTAACCTGTCACATACTGAAGACCTATAGGTTCACCACTGTACTAACCTGTCACACACTGGAGGCCTATAGGTTCACCAATGTACTAACCTGTCACACACACACTGATGGCCTATAGGTTCACCACTGTACTAACCTGTCACACACACACTGATGGCCTATAGGTTCACCACCGTACTAACCTGTCACATACTGAAGACCTATAGGTTCACCACTGTACTAACCTGTCACACACTGGAGGCCTATAGGTTCACCACTGTACGAACCTGTCACACACTGAAGACCTATAGGTTTGCCACTGTACTAACCTGTCACACACTGAAGGCCTATAGGTTCACCACTGTACTAACCTGTCACATACTGAAGGCCTATAGGTTCACCACTGTACTAACCTGTCACACACTGAAGGCCTATAGGTTTGCCACTGTACTAACCTGTCACACACTGAAGGCCTATAGGTTTGCCACTGCGCAAACATATTGTCTATAATAGATATGAAGGCTGTTAAGACATTCCTGTTTCAAGAAAGGAGTGTGTATATTTGGCCTGGAGAAGCAGCTCTATGTGCTGACTGAATGGAAGCTGATAATTATTCGTTTTTTTACTCTGGGAAGAAATTATGAGTCATCTCTGTCCAAGAGAGAGAATTCATACTGCTACAATGAGAGCGTCTGCTAAATGACTTAAATGTAAATGTAAGTTATGAAACAATGAATGTGCACAAATTGCGGGAGAGAGACGTGCATTATGCATCCTAGCACACTCCCCTTCCTCTTGGACTGTGCCATCCTCCGCAATGGATTAGTTCACTGAGATGGGCGCCAATCAGACAAGTATCTCGTGTTTAATAAATAAATAAATATATACAGTACCAGTCAAAAGTTTGAACACACCTAATCATTCAAGGGTTTTTCTTTATTTTACTATTTCTACATTGTAGAATAATAATGAATACATCACAACTATGAAATAACACATGTGGAATCATGTAGTAACCAAATAAAGTGTTAAACAAATCAAAATATATTTTATATTTGAAATTCTTCAAAGTAGCCACCCTTTGCCTTGACAGCTTTGCACACTCTTGTCTTACAATGTAGAAAATAGTAAAAATAAAGAAAAACCCTGAAATTAGTAGGTGTGTCCAAACTTTTAACTGGTACTGTATATATTTTCTACTGCTCAACTAAAAAATAAAATTGGTCGGCCAACAGCCTAATGACCAAACAATCGACTAATTGGGGTCAGCCCTAGTGTCCACACACACACGTATGCAGTCACGCACACACACACTTACGGGTCATCCACATCACTCTCAGTCTCACTGTCTGGCCTCTCTCTTTCGGCCTCCCTCTCCGGGGCCAGGTCGTCCGTGGAGGGAGTCAGCCGTGTTGTGGGTCCTCTCTCTAGGGAGGGGGGGCCCTCGTTGGCCTCCTGTAGCAGCACTGCACCCCCCTGAGACTCTGAGAAAGACAGGAAAAGGTGGTATTTTCGCAATGATTCAAATCTCTGATAGTTATCTGGTAATACCAATGTTTGTGTTACGTAATCCATTATGTTTCAAGTGTTCGAAATTATGGTAGAAATTGTAATCTTGCTGGGATTTGGGTCAAATTTCATCCACAACCTACCCGTTTTCAGACTGGCAGCTTGGGGGTGATTGATTGGTTGTTGGCCCTCACCAGACTGAGTAGAGGCATCTGACTGGGTTGGTGCCAGGAAAGGGACCAATGAATGCCAGGGAAACACAGGAACTGACCGGGGTTCCACGTTAGTCCAGACTGCAAAAGAAATACGAAGAAATGGTGAGGCCTACTCCTTTTATTCAGTGTAATCCAGTCAGTGAATATGATTTTTGAGCAACAGTTTATGGACTGACAATACATCCAGACAATGCACTCCTCATAGTAAGCTAGCTCAAACATATTTTTCTAAAATCTCAACTTCCGATAAACAATCTCAACTTTCATGTAAACAAGATTCTATTTCCAGATTTGGGGAACATATTGTTGTTAGCCTGTACACGTGCTAATAGTTTATTTGTGACAATATGAACACTTTTCTAGTATGGCCAAGAAGTGACTATCAAAGGCTCATCTTCCCAGAACCAGTGGCTCACTGGCTTAACCAATTAGCCTCAGGTATATACTCATGGCTGTTGCTGCTCCCCATATGGGACACCTCTGGAAACTCACCAGCAGGTAGCTGATCCATGAGAGTATCAATCAGCTATGAGAAAGACCTGTATATCTCACTGCAAATTCATACTGCTACTATATTCAAAATGGTGCTGGAGACAAATATGAAAAACACACGGAAGTAGTAAATGACCATGACTGACCAAACATGCTCAGTCCTTGACGGAGGTATTGAGGGCTCTCTGATGAATACATGGTTGAAAGAGTCCTTTATGGTGTTTTTCCAAAAACGAGTCTCAATTTAAAAGGGTCCTTGAAAACGTCCCTTTACAACATCAGATAAAAATCCATGTGTTGAAAAATTCATCAGTGATCCAAGATCGTATAGTGGATGGCAACAGTGCTCGATAGTGCCTGCATCTGACGTTTATCTTCAGATTGCGGTCATCACGCACAACTTTCACTGCAATAGTCGCACTGCTATTATGATTTATGGTGGCGTACAGATATATCTGTAAATTATGATTTCTGATTAAAATAAAGTGCCAGGCGTATCGGTCAACAACATGAGACCAGCTCACCCGTTCATCTTTTCCGAATGCCGCATTCTCTGCGAGCAGGCTATTTGTTCACGCGCATTGACGATAGCAATTCAATTTCCCCAGGGCAGAAAATGAAATACGGGGAATAACATGTCAAATGGATTGCCAACTAGTCAGTAGTCACAAGTTTCAACAGGGTACAGAAGTTACGACAATACGTTAAATATCATCGGAGAAATGTGTTCCTCTTGGTCTAATAACCCCTGATGCACCCTCGTCTGTTTGTTTACATTACTGGAGTGCTGCGGTCATGAATAGGTTAACTAGGCCTCACCCTCATCTACGGAGTAAATTGTCACATCAGTCCGAGACATACGCTATCCTCGCGGCCACGTTCAACGTGTCTCTACACGTACTCGCTTCAGTCTAGCAGTGTACAAATGGTGCGAAAGTCTAGAAAATTGTTTAGGGCAGTAACGATCTACGGAGTATTCTATGTATTGCATGTAGTCGACCAAGAATGTCTGTCAGTGTCGTCCAAGCTAGCTAACATGAATTGCTAGCAGTGGATAGCAAGCTGGCTAGCTAGTTGTTATACAAATGCTCAAAATGACAAAGCTATCAAATTCATAATCCTGCTAGATTTGTTTATTGAAGGGATTTGTATCTGTCTGAATCTATCAATCAAATGCGTATGCATCGGACCGTGTGTAACGTTATACACAACTACTAGTTAGCTGAATTAACACAGGCTAGCAGCAGCTATTTGCCATCAAACTCCAGTGCATGCTATGCTCAGCAACATCATGCGTTTACTTTGGATGTTCTTGCTGAAGTTTGGAGGACAAGTGACAACCCCAATTGTTTATCTTACGTTAGCTGGCCACCACAGACGGGGTTTATTGCAGTCTACATTGACGCAAGTAGTACTGCAATTGTCAGTCAAAATAACCTGTGCTACTTCAAAATACAGCCGACAGGTTCAACTCGAGAAGGCAACCCGAGCCTCAAGTGCACCGGTCCAAATAACACCCTCGGGAACGCCCCTGGCCCTGCACCCGCAGAACAGAAACAGAAAGCAGTCAAAGAAACGCAATTGTTGTCCTCATGTCACTACCATTCCTTTACACAACAACAAAGGTCTGTTACTAATGTTTTTCTTCACACCATGAAACCACTTAAATTATTTGAGGAACAATGACTGCTGCGTGCTAGATCTATAAGATGGTAGCTAAATTGACAAAAACCTGTCTGAATAAACCTGCATTTTTTACTCCCAAAACCGTTAGCCACCTGCCTGTTTAGCCGTATGGTTTACGAACACTGTCAGCATCCAACATTGATATTCTATTGCTTTGGCACCAACTCATATTCAAAAAGTAAAGTAACGTGAAATCGTATTCACCATCAATTAATTTTCTACCACACAAGGCGGATCATATGCAGGTGTGCGTAAAACTGGTCATCCATCTCCCATATCCCACTGGCTCTCCAGTTGCTGGTTAAATCCAAATACCCATTGTGGGGTTTTCTTGAAGGCTAGCCACCAATGCACTACCCCCACTAACGTAAATATTTTTTTAAACACCACCTTGGCCTCAGTCGGCTCCCACACACCCCCCTGCCTCGTATCTATCAACGTCTCAAAAATGTCATCGAAAATATAGTTGCCAGAAGTATTTCACTCCAACGCTGTCATGAGCAGCGGCGATGATGATGATAACTCGGGCCCCAATGACAGAAAGTGGGGCGAGACCACAGCACTGTTCTGTGTTGGTTGCTGCTCCCCTTGGACCACAGAAAACGACCGGATTGAGCTCAAAGGCAGGAAACCGAAGCGAGAGGCCAGCCGGAGATACTCTGACACAGATCCGTGGAATCGGGGGCTTTATAGAAATAACAGCTCGAGGTCCGGTGCGATCTCCGCCTGCAGCAGGTCACTTCGCGCGCGCCCACTCCTGTCAGCTCGGCAGGTATTTGTAGTAGAAAAGTTATCGTAATATCATAACATCTCCTCACTTTAGCTCAACTCTCTTTCCCACGATTTGTCCTCCCTAGCTTCGTCTGGCCCTTTCTTTCTTTTTCCCTCCCTGTTCCTCTTGTTGTAAACTAGGCTGCCCCCTCTCGCTCTTTCAGTGTGTCAACCTCGCCCAACCGTGCCCCGCCCTTTTCTCTTAATCTAAACTTCGCCATTGGTCAAGGCAGCCACCTGTCATCCCGCCGCCGTGACCGCTGATTGGTTCAAATATGCACTGGAATGTCAGTCATATGCAAATCTCACTCGATCAGTCAGTCACTGATAGCTGCAATGAAATAGAGCTCCTAAAAAATAACATATAAAATTGGGACATGACTTCGTATTGGCTGTTGTTATTCAATCCCACCGTGACGTATCTGGCGTTCATTTATTGGCTACAAATCCCAAATTGCCCAACCTGACTCATACCGCAATAATTACTATTCATAATCCCGCCCATGTCCCATCCCCATTGGTCTATTTTAGGTAGTATGCTAGATTGATTGCAGAGCAAGCAAATCGAACAGAGACACTCAGATGGAGGACAACAAATGTCTTGACAGAAGTTTAAATAAGGTCCCTCACCAAAAACAGTAAAAATCGACCTGCAGTACCGACTTCGCCCATCTGCATAGGGGGCGCTCTAGAAATCAAACTCTTTGAAGTGTAGCTGTGAAGCAGTTTCCACTAGATAGCACAGCCACAAAGTCAAAATTGGCACTATGGTAAAAATGCAAGATTAGCAGTGTAGTTAAAGTGCAAATGACAAGTGTTTCATATCTACGAAGTAGTTAAAACAAACACAATAGTATCAGTTAAAAATATAAAATTCCAAGTTTATGCTACAAAAACAACTTTTATAAAAGGTTTTAAAAATAGGTTCTATTTAACTCAACATTCCATGAGGTACACTAAGGCATTGTTGGCAGAATAGATGGATACAGTTCAATGCATGAATATAATTCACTAATACACTTCTTGGTAGTCAAAAAATATTGCTATGAGGTTGTAAATCACAGCTGGCCTGGTACATTGTTTGCTGCCTCCATTCGGGATGCACTGTTTTAGTTTCAATGACTCAATATTTTGGACAAAAACTGACAAATGTAACTAAGGCTGGTATGTCAATACAATCAAACTAGCAAGGGTAATGATCACAAGTCAGTCATAATGTGGCTAATAGACTGGCGTATCTATTTATGTAGCAATCTAAAAACACAGAGCCTAACGTTAGTTAGCTAGCTAGCTGCTAGGAGAAAGTCATGCCATTGGAGGAGCGACTTTTTTCCCCGGTGGCTTTTCACAGCTAGAGATGCAGGTGTCATTTGGTTAGCTAGCAAGAACTTGAATAACTGTCATCCAGATAGCTAGCATATATCTTGCGTTCGCAATTTCACTCTGGCTATCTAGCTAGCCTAGTGGTTAGTGTTGGGCCAGTAACTGAAAGGTTGCTGGATCGAATCCCTGAGCTGACAAGGTAAAAATCTGTCTTTCTGCCCCTGAACAAGGCAGTTAACCAACTGTCACCCGGGCACCGAAGACGTGGATGTCGATTATGGCATCCCCCCGCACCTCTCTGATTCAGAGGGGTTGGGTTAAATGCGGAAGACACATTTCAGTTGAATGCATTAAGTTGTACAACTGACTAGGTATGCCCCTTTACTCTGATTTCTGAGCACTCTTGTCTGAGTGTGCCAGAGTGCAGAATAACTGATTTATTTATGAACGCACAACATCCGCTGAATATGACCGGTGTCAGTAAACGTAGGGGGAAAAAAGTAATAGTTAGTCAAGAACGTTCTAGACAACTTGTAAACAGCCAAACCAACTCTGCTAGGGTGATTAAAATAGGCAGAGTTTGGTGTTCTCTCATTTGTGTCTGGAAGTGGCAAGCTAGCCAGTTAGCTTGGGTGGGGACTGCAGAGTGAAGGAAAAGCAGCCAACAAGTGCTCAGCATATGTGGGAACTCCTTCAAGACTGTTGGAAAAACATTCCTCAAGAAGCTGGTTTAGAGAATGCCAAGAGTGTGCAAAGCTGTCATCAAGGCAAAGGGTGGCTACTTTGAAGAATCTCAAATTTGTTTAAAACTTTTTTGGTTACTACATGATTCCATATGTGTTATTTCATAGTTTTGATGTCTTCCCTATTATTCTACAATGTAGAAAATAGTACAAATATTTTGGAATGAGTAGGTGTATCCAAACTTTTGACTGGCACTGTATGTTTTTATTAGGTTTTATTTACTGCAGTATCTATTAATTGTCCAAACTCATGGACGCTTTCCCACTCTATATTGCTATAGAAGTTTCACAAATGCCTTACCTCATCATTCCCAAACATTCTATTAATTTATGAAAACATGAACATTACCATATCTAAGTGTTCGCTTAGAATAAAAAAGTGTAATATTCTTCCTGGGGGTGTATATGAACAGATATTTTAAATAAAATGTCATGTTGCTAAAATGCTGTCAGTTCCACTAAGGTTAGAGTTAGGTTTAAAATCACATTTTAAGAAGATCAATTGTAGAAATAGGCAGGGTTTATGACTTTGTGGCTGTGGCAACTAGTGACAACCCGGTGAAGCCTGTGAGACCACACTATCTGTATCTTTGGGCTTTTTGTTATTAAAATCATTAATAATATTTCCAGACAATTCCCTTCCACATTCCAGGAATCATGTCATTTATCCTCTGAGCCTGTAGGGTTATTACAGTGTAATAACATCAACCAGTCATCTAGCATCATCTAATGTAGCCTACTCTCTGATGTTATAACTGCTGCTCAGTGCTCAGTCATGTGTTTTATGACTCAGCAGGGCATACACACACCATGTGACTGAATTACAGGAATGATAAAAAGAGACAGAGTATTGGTAATGAGTAATTAGCAGCATTAAAGAAGCTTAGAGGAACCAACGCTAGTGTCTTTTCCAACTAGATTACTATTCTACTACTTCTTCAACTAATTGCTCCACTACCATTGTGTTTTAAATAGTGGCAGTACAGCAGCAGCAGTTCTGCATAATGGTAGTCATGAGTATTAGAAGTAGCCTAATGGTTGTGGAACGATGAAATACAGTTTCACCACCATAAAATCAGATGGTTGGACAATTATTCACTCTATTACAACATGTTATTTAACCACGTGTACGCGACACACACACACACTGCTATGTGTGGTTGGCACACACACTGGCATGTAAACTGAGTGGAAAATGATTGAGTTGTTTGTGGAGCGTTTCTCTCAGTTTCCGTGTCATTAGTCAGAGACGGAGAGGGGAGGCGAGCAATGATGTCATTTTCCACCATAAAAAGCCCATTCGATCCCAGAAAATCATATATTTTCTAAATGTTTCCATAGTGCAGCTTAACATCCCCCAGACTGACTTTTAAATGTGTGTGTGTGTGTATATGTTGAGCACACACATCATGCACACACACAACAAGCACACACGCTTTCTAACAGATACAAGAACACAAGCGTGTACACACATGCACACCTGTACACACATACGCAGTCGCACTTACACACAAACCAGGACTGAGAAAGAAAATGAGAGGTGGAGGTTTTAGAAACAGGGAAAAATTGGTGGGAATAGAAGAGAGGGAGGAGAGATTATCAGTGTAAAAATAGACTAACAGTCATTCTGTGTAGAGGGGAGAGTATCAGTGTAAAAATAGACTAACAGTCATTCTGTGTAGAGGGGAGGGGAGAGTATCAGTGTAAAAATAGACTAACAGTCATTCTGTGTAGAGGGGAGAGTATCAGTGTAAAAATAGACTAACAGTCATTCTGTGTAGAGGGGAGAGTATCAGTGTAAAAATAGACTAACTGTGACGAACGTTGTTGTAAGAATCGGACCAAAATGCAGCGTGGTTTGGGTTCATCATCTTTATTACGTGAACCGGCAAAAAACAATAAAGAACAAAACGAACGTGAAGCTATGCCGTGCTCAAGGCAACTATACACAAACAAGATCCCACAAAAACCAAGTGGGAAAGGCTGCCTAAATATGATCCCCAATCAGAGACAACGCTAAACAGCTGCCTCTGATTGGAAACAATACCAGGCCAACATAGAAATAAAAAAACTAGAGTACCCACCCTAGTCACACCCCGACCTAACCAAATAAGAGAATAGAAGGCTCTCTAAGGTCAGGGCGTGACACTAACAGTCATTCTGTGTAGAGGGGAGGAGAGAGTATCAGTGTAAAAATAAACTAACAGTCATTCTGTGTAGAGGGGAGGAAAGAGTATCAGTGTAAAAATAAACTAACAGTCATTCTGTGTAGAGGGGAGGAGAGAGTATCAGTGTAAAAATAAACTAACAGTCATTCTGTGTAGAGGGGAGGAGAGAGTATCAGTGTAAAAATAAACTAACAGTCATTCTGTGTAGAGGGGAGGAGAGAGTATCAGTGTAAAAATAAACTAAAAGTCATTCTGTGTAGAGGGGAGGAGAGAGTATCAGTGTAAAAATAAACTAAAAGTCATTCTGTGTAGAGGGGAGGAGAGAGTATCAGTGTAAAAATAAACTAAAAGTCATTCTGTGTAGAGGGGAGGAGAGAGGGAGGGAAAACAGAACTTCTCTTATGGGAGGAAGGGTGGAGAGGCCGGAGATGGATCTCTCTCTCTCTCGCACACACACACACACACACACACACACACACACACACACACACACACACACACACACACACACACACACACACACACACACACACACACACACACACACACACACACACACACACACACACACACACACACACACACACCAACTACTAAGGGCACTGACTGCAACTCATATTACTGGAAAAAAGGTTGCCTATAGATGTCTACATATCATTTATCACTAAATACTGCTGCTAATAGAAAACTCATAACACGTGCAAACATACACACATTATGACAAATTGAGTGTTGGCACAGTACATCTACACACAATTCTCACTAACAGCTGCAAATAGCGTACTTCATAACACACAGTCTAAACTATGACAAATAGTGTGTCTAATACCCTCCAGCACAGTGTACATTTTATTTTAACTGTTCTGTTCAAATCTCACAGGGAGCTTTGGGAGCCAGCCAATAAGGTCACAGCGAGCGCTACTAGCTCAGATGAGGCAGATGTTGTTGTCATAGTAAACAACTTATATTAACCGTTCCAGAACCACTACTGAAAGACAGACATACAGTATCTGCTCTCAGCTACTGTCAACAGCATCCTACCTTTTTGCTTAAATGAAAAATTCAGGATTTTTCTTTGAAAGATTAACTTTATCAACATTTAAATGGCAGTCGAAACAGCCTTATTATTTGAAGTGTTCTAATCTGTCATTCATTGTGTTGTCCATTCAGCTGGGATTTTCACTCCAGTCTTTGAGGGAGTCGCTTCTGTCATGGGAATACCCAAGCCTGTGGCATTAAGTGAACGGTTAAACGAATGGGCATTAGACCCAACCTCGACGAAAAAAGTGAGAGAATACAGCTTTGAAACTGCCCTGAGCTCTGACCATGCCAATACATATAAACCACTACAGAGAGCGCCAGAGGGAGAGAGGGGAGGTTACAGCCCTGTCACTGAGGGTACACTGTTATTAAACTACACTGAACAAAAATATAAACGCAGGCCACAATCAACAGCCTGATCAACTCTATGCGAAGGAGATGTGTCACGCTGCATGAGGCAAATGGTAGTGACCAGATATTGACTGGTTTTCTGATCCACGCCCCTACCTTTATTTATTAAAGGTATCAGTGACCAACAGATGCATATCTGTATTCCCAGTCATGTGAAATCCATAGATTAGGACCAAATGAATGTATTAAATGAACAGATTTTCTTCTATGAACTGTAACATCTTTGAAATTATTGCGTTTTATACTTTTGTTCCATATATTTTGTGCGTAAAGCCTCTACAAGCCTGTTTTTTATGAGTTTATAAATGCTTTCCTAACCCTAAATAATCTACAAGATGATGAAACAGAGATGAATATACACATATTTTCATGTCTTTCTGTCATTGATCCCTAATAATCTGAACTGTTCCCTCCATATAGTCTGTCGAGACAATTCTAATTAAAGGTGCCACATTTAAAGGGATGGCTTTAGATACATTGAATCAAAGCTAAACGAGAAAATCTGTTGGCCGGCAAGTGGGTGGGTTTTCAGCGGTTGAATAAAATGTATTTAGCGCGGGCAGTGCAAGGGAACCACGCCGGCAAAGTGTTATGGTGTTATGCACCTGGCATAAGGTAAGTGTGAATACCAACTACTGAGAAGTGCATAGGAAAGGCGTGCGTAGGAAAGGTATACATTTCCTGTCTGAATTGGTACCACAGTGAGGATATAAAAATAAAAGACTGCATGGGGGCTTTAAACATATGCAAATGAAACAAGAGTAATTTTGTTATGTAGGCTATGTGACACACATTTATGTTTGGTAGGAAAGAATGTTGGGTAGCAACAAATGAAACAGCACGCGGCTGCAGAGAGATCACAGAACAACAGGCAGGAAATACAAGAGATTATCAATAGACATTCAAGCCATTAAATTGATGATAGACTAAATCTAGAATGATGAGATTACTTGGGCTGAATACTCCTCTCCCTCTGAGAGACCGAATAGATCACCATGCAGACTTGACTGAATAGTGACAGACCACTAGTCCTCAGGACAAAATGAAAGGACATGGAGAGGAGTGTTGAAATTAAAGGGAGAAAATCTCGAAAGAGAGAGACCCCTCAGCTAAGCTTAACGATCTCCCTCTCCTGTCTCTGATTGGTGGAGCTCTGCCCTGTATCTGTGTAGGAGTTTGTTCTCATCCAATCCAAAAGCTACATATTGAGGGACTGCATAATACTCTGTGTCTACAGGAATATCTTCACACTGTATGAGGTGTTTATCTATGCTGCGTGTGTCTGTGCGTTTATGTACAGTTTCTCTGTGGGTGTTTCCTGTTCTCTGACATGAGGCTCTACGTGAAGTCCCTGACTTTCCGCCCCCTCCAACACCCAACCTGACTCCCACTCTCACCTGGCATCACATATAGGGGCACGCCACAGTCTCGCTCTCTCGCCTATTTCTCCCTCCAACACCCACCCTGACTCCCACTCTCACCTGGCATCACATATAGGGGCACGCCACAGTCTCGCTCTCTCGCCTATTTCTCCCTCCAACACCCACCCTGACTCCCACTCTCACCTGGCATCACATATAGGGGCACGCCACAGTCTCTCTCTCTCTCTCTCGCCTCTTTCTCCCTCCAACACCCACCCTGACTCCCACTCTCACCTGGCATCACATATAGGGGCACGCCACAGTCTCTCTCTCTCTCGCCTCTTTCTCCCTCCAACACCCACCCTGACTCCCACTCTCACCTGGCATCACATATAGGGGCACGCCACAGTCTCTCTCTCTCCCGCCCACTTTCTCCCACTCCCCAAATCCATCTCTCCCCCTCTCTCTCCTTCCTCCTACCAATCATTTGCTCTATCCAATTATAACTCGATTCTCCACCCTTCACAGTTACCATGGTAACAGTCATGTTGGGCACAAGTCCACATGTCACTTGTGGAGACCAACGGCCCACTGAACGCACCACAACACACACCACCCTCCACCTGGCCTCTGTGTCTTCCCTAGAGACAGAGCGTTATGATGTCATCTATTCGTGCGTAATCAAATCATGGAATTCGGCTTCTGTAAAAAAAACAGAACTAGTGTGCGTCACGTCAACCTGAAGCTTTCCTGAGACCATGAGATGTGTGTGTTTCAGTGTGTGATCCAGCCTGCCCAGACAAATCATGGACATGGGTACAAGAGATGCTCAGTGTTCTTCAGGACACACATATCCACCATAGACAGTCGTGCTCTTTATCTTCTGTTATTTTCAGACACAGGACACATGCGCACTATCATTGAGCATTACCCTGTTCCAGAGCACAGTACTTCTCCTGTTCCCACTCCCTAGCCACTGATCTAGGATCAACTTAACATTGCCAAATCCTAACCTTAACCATTATAGGGGGAACACACCAAACTGACTCCAGATCAGCGTCTAGGTGCGCCGTCCTCCCCTGTCCCTGTTCCGTGGCTGAGATGTAATGTGTGTGTTTGTCCACCTAGAGGCAGTATGAGCCAGCAGATAAAGCACCAGCAGACGGACAGAGCCATGCCAGACAGCCTGGGAAAACACTCAAGCAGGAGAGAGAGGAAGAGAGCGGGAAGAGAGATGTTCGACCTGCCTAAAATAAAAACTCCTCTCCTAAAGTAAAGCTAAGTCTAACTTAGGTCGGAGAGCACCTGTACTTCAGAGGAACATTAAAAATGTACTTTTTAGACTCCCCCCCCCCCCCAAAAAAAATTATGTTTTATGAAGTGCAATAGTGACGCATAAGCCTGCCCTTGTGTATTTGACTATATACACATGGTAATATAACGATATGAATGAGTGTTAGTCTATCCAGATGTGTGGTAGTCTGTTGCCATGGTCTGGGAGCCAGTGCGACGCTTTAAGTGTTACGTAAAGGGGAGGGGGTGTTGTTATTCCCGGGTATCTGTATCCGGGTAGACCAGGATGGCGAGAGGGAGAGGAGGAGACTGCAGTGCGATGGAGCGAAGGGTTAACATGGAGAATGGGCGCTTTTTGTGGTTTGGGAAAGGCAGAGCGAGACAGAGAAAGGAGAGGGGAAGAGACGGGTCTCCAGTTGCTTTTCCTGAGTGTGTGTGTGTGTAAAAGTGAGTGCCCTGTGTTGGGTGTGTATGTATAAGTGAGTGCCCTGTGTTGGGTGTGTGTGTATAAGTGAGTGCCCTGTGTTGGGTGTGTATGTATAAGTGAGTGCCCTGTGTTGGGTGTGTGTGTATAAGTGAGTGCCCTGTGTTGGGTGTGTGTGTATAAGTGAGTGCCCTGTGTTGGGTGTGTGTGTATAAGTGAGTGCCCTGTGTTGGGTGTGTGTGTGTATAAGTGAGTGCCCTGTGTTGGGTGTGTGTGTATAAGTGAGTGCCCTGTGTTGGGTGTTTGTGTATAAGTGAGTGCCCTGTGTTGGATGTGTGTATAAGTGAGTGCCCTGTGTTGGGTGTGTGTGTATAAATGAGTGCCCTGTGTTGGGTGTGTGTGTGTATAAGTGAGTAACCTGTGTTGGGTGTGTGTGTATAAGTGAGTGCCCTGTGTTGGGTGTGTGTGTATAAGTGAGTGCCCTGTGTTGGGTGTGTGTGTATAAGTGAGCACCCTGTGTTGGGTGTGTGTGTATAAGTGAGTGCCCTGTGTTGGGTGTGTATGTATAAGTGAGTGCCCTGTGTTGGGTGTGTGTGTATAAGTGAGTGCCCTGTGTTGGGTGTGTGTGTATAAGTGAGTGCCCTGTGTTGGGTGTGTGTGTATAAGTGAGTGCCCTGTGTTGGGTGTGTGTGTATAAGTGAGTGTCCTGTGTTGGGTGTGTGTGTATAAATGAGTGCCCTGTGTTGGGTGTGTGTGTGTATAAGTGAGTGCCCTGTGTTGGGTGTGTATGTATAAGTGAGTGCCCTGTGTTGGGTGTGTGTGTATAAATGAGTGCCCTGTGTTGGGTGTGTGTGTATAAGTGAGTGCCCTGTGTTGGGTGTGTGTGTATAAGTGAGTGCCCTGTGTTGGGTGTGTGTGTATAAGTGAGTGCCCTGTGTTGGGTGTGTGTGTGTATAAGTGAGTACTCTGTGTTGGGTGTGTGTGTATAAGTGAGTGCCCTGTGTTGGGTGTGTGTGTGTATAAGTGAGTACTCTGTGTTGGGTGTGTGTGTATAAGTGAGTGCCCTGTGTTAGGTGTGTGTGTATAAGTGAGTGCCCAGTGTTGGGTGTGTGTATAAGTGAGTGCCCTGTGTTGGGTGTGTGTGTGCGTGGCATGCCCCATGCTGCATCTGTGTGTGTTTGTAACTGGCCGGCCCCGGTGGTGGGTGTGTGTGTGTGCCCAGATTCGGGGGTCTGTGTGTGCCCGCCTGGTGTTGGGTAGATGTGTGTGAAGGCACTAAGCCCATTCAGGCTGGCCGTGAAGCACTGACTATCCAGATTTCACCTCATAATCACAGAGAAAGCTGGAGTTTCCATCGCAAATCTGTTTCCATTTGGCTCTGTGAGAAACTAAAGGGGTCTACTAACTAACACAGGGCTGAGAAGGATCATTTAGTTCTAATAGACTCTGTATGAAGCATGCACCAACCACACTCACAGTCCTAACCTCACTACAAAAGGTTCATTCATGCTACATACAGTAGATTTGTATTCCAGAAAGTAATGGCATAACCTTGTTTGACCGGGCCTGGCCAGAACTAGGCTAATGCTGTAGGTGGTCACTTTAAAGGTGGAGCACATAGCCTAACTAGAATAAGAAGTGAAACCATTGATTTGAATTATTTAGAGAACAGTCAGATTCTGAAATCAAAATGTTGGAGTAGGCGTGTCAAAATGGGAATGTAATGTAGAGGCCTAAGTTGTTTATCAGAGTACTATTTATGCGTCCATGCTGTTCCATATGATGTACAGCAAATTGCCCTTAGGAGGTAATAAAGCCTGAGAAAAACACAGTTACTATGACTTTGTGCGATGTGTATTTCGTGCTGGGTTCTGTGGTAACATTAACAGTACAAACTTGGAAATAAAGATTTGACCCCGAGCACTTCAACGTCAACTACAAATCAATTTAGAGAGCTACATCAGAATTCTTGTCTTGCGTTCATGTTTAAATGTTAACTAAAATGTCTGTGTCTTTCCACTTCCACTGACTGCGAAGGGGAACTGCATAGCGCCAGCTTCTATTTGTACTGCATGTTGTGTGCATGTACATCGGTGTATGGGAGTGTTTGCTTTGTTGCCATGGCAACAGACGTTTTGGCACGTACACATCATTTCCGGTGTTTGATGATTGATGCGTGGTTGCGCACACACACACACACACACACACACACACACACACACACACACACACACACACACACACACACACACACACACACACACACACACACACACACACACACACACACTACTTACAATGCATCATGCACATATGATATACTTTTCCCTTTCATCCTCTCTCCCTCCATCTCATCCTTTTCTCACGTAGTCTCTCAATGGTTCTATCAATTTTACAGCACTACCCTTTACTCTGACATTGACCCTCTTGCTCCCTTTGTAAAATGAACTTTGAGTTACAAACACACATGCAGTCCCTGAATCCAGAGTTCTGTCTGAGTTTGAGAGTAGTTACATTTCCCAGCCCCACCCCTCAGCTCACCAAACCGAGTGGCAGGGCTACTGTTAGGCTGAAACACAAATCCCAGACTATGATTTTAAAGTGTGTGTGACGATAATAAACATGAATAAATGGAACATTGTATTGGATGGGTGGAAGGAGGAGTGGAAACAGGGGAAGGAAGCTGCAGAAAACTCATCCTTCTGTCTCACTTCTCCAACAGAGTTCAATCTAATTTACCTGACTCACTCCTCCTCCCTTCTCTCTCACATATCACCTCTAGCCAAAGCTGGAGTTCTACCAACTAACTCAATTGTACAGCCATTCAGTAGAGAATGGGGGGGCTGGAATCATCTTATAAGTGACCTGCCCAGTGTGAAAGTACATGATGTTATAAAAAATATATATAAACGCAACATGAAGTGTTAGTCCCATGTTTCATGAGCTGAAATAAAATATCCCTGAAATGTACCATATGCGCCAAAATATTATTTCTCTCAAATTTGGTGCCCAAATTGATTTACATCCCTGTTAGTGAGCATTTCTGCTTTGCCAAGATAATCCACCCACCTGACAGGTGTGGCAAATCAAGAAGCTAATTAAACAGCATGATCATTACACAGTTGCACCTTGACCTGGGGACAATAAAAGGCTGCTTCTAAAATGTGCAGTTTTGTCAATTGGCATACTGACTGTAGGAATGGCCACCAGAGCTGTTGCCAGAGAATTTAATGTACATTTCTCTACCATAAGCCGCCTTGTTTTCGAGAATTTATCAGTACGTCCAACCGGCCTCACAACTGCAGATCACGTGTAACCATGCCAGCCCAGGAACTCCACATCCAGCCTCTTTACCTGCGGGATCGTCTGAGGCGAGCCACCCAGACAGCTGATGAAACTGAGGAGTATTTCTGTCTGTAATAAAGCTCTTTTGTGGGAAAAGCTCATTCTGATTGGCTGGGCCTGGTTCCCAGATTAGGGCCAAATGTATTTATTTAAATTGACTGATTTCCTTATATGAACTGTAACTCAGTAAAGTCGTTGAAATTGTTCTATGTTGCGTTTTTATTTCTGTTCAATATATACAGTTGAAGTCGGAAGTTTACATACACTTAGGTTGGAGTCATTAAAACTCGTTTTTCAACCACTCCACAAATTGCTTGTTAACAAACTATAGTTGTGGCAAGTCGGTTAAGACATCTACTTTGTGCATGACATAAGTCATTTTTCCAAAAATTGTTTACAGACAGATTACTTCACTTATAATTCACTGTATGACATTTCCAGTGGGTCAGAAGTTGACATACACTAAGTTGACTGGGCCTTTAAACAGCTTGGAAAATTCCAGAAAATTATGTCATTGCGTTAGAAGCTTCTGATAGGCTAATTGACATCATTTGAGTACATTGGAGGTGTACCTGTGGATGTATTTCAAGGCCTACCTTCAAACTCAGTGCCTCAATGCTTGACATCATGGGAAAATCAAAAGAAATCAGCCAATACCTCAGAAAAACAATTGTAGACCTCCACAAGTCTAGTTCATCCTTGGGAGCAATTTCCAAATGCCTGAAGCTACCACGTTCATCTGCACAAACAATAGTACGCAAGTATAAACACCATGGGACCACGCAGCCGTCATAGTGCACAGGAAGGAGACGCGTTCTGTCTCCTAGATATGAACGTACTTTAGTGTGAAAAGTGCAAATCAATCCCAGAACAACAGCAAAGGACCTTGAAGTGAAGATGCTGGAGGAAACAGGTACAAAATATCTATAGCCACAGTAAAACAAGTCCTATATCGACATAACCTGAAAGGCCGCTCAGCAAGGAAGAAGCTACTGCTCCAAAACCGCCATAAAAAAGCCAGACTATGGTTTGCAATTGCACATGGGGACAAAGATTGTACTTTTTGGAGAAATGTTCTCTGGTCTGATGAAACAAAAATAGAACTGTTTGACCATAATGACCATCATTATTTTTGGAGGAAAAAGGGGGAGGCTTGCAAGCCGAAGAACACCATCCCAACCGTGAAGCACGGGGGTGGCAGCATCATGTTGTGGGGGTGCTTTGCTGCAGGAGGGACTGGTGCACTTCACAAAATAGATGGCATCATGAGGGAGGAACATCTCAAGACATCAGTCAGGAAGTTAATCCTTGGTCACAAATGGGTCTTCCAAATGGACAATGACCCCAAGCATACTTCCAAAGTTGTGGCAAAATGGCTTAAGGACAACAAAGTCAAGGTATTGGAGTGGCCATCACAAAGCCGTGACCTCAATCTTATAGAAAAATTGTGGGCAGAACTGAAAAAGCATGTGTGATCAAGGAGGCCTACAAACCTGACTCAGTTACACCAGCTCTGTCAGGAGGAATGGACCAAAATTCTCCCAACTTATTGTGGGAAGCTTGTGGAAGTCTACCTGAAACATTTGACCCAAGTTAAACAATTTAAAGGCAATGCTACCAAATACTAACTGAGTGTATGTAAACTTCTGACCCACTGGGAATGTGATGAAAGAAATAAAAGCTAAAAGAAATAATTCTCTCTACTATTATTTCACATTCTTAAAATAAAGTGATGATCCTAACTGACCTAAGACAGGGAATTGTTACTAGGATTAAACATCAGGAATTGTGAAAAACTGAGTTTAAATGTATTTCGCTACGGCGTATGTAAACTTCCGACTTCAACTGTATAATGTCACTTTTATCTGCAATATGTTAATCTATTTGTTATGTGTGTGTAGCAGTTTTACACTCAAAGCTCATCGTAACTACGCAGTAAGCACACACACTTCTCCCTAGTTTCTCTCTGACAACCACATGCACAAACAAGAACTCACACCCTCTTTCTCTCAAGAGAGAACCCACATACACTTGTCTCGCAAAGACAGACAAATAGCTAGACCTACAACACATACAATCACACTGAATACAACAACAGGCCATCTAAATGTCATACCACTGCTCCAGCGCAGATGGAGAAATGTTGATTCACTGTTTATTGATCACGCACGCACGCACGCACGCACGCACGCACGCACACACACACACACACACACACACACACAGACACACACAGAGAGAAAGAGAGCCCACACAGGAGCTTGAAGCACAGAGGATTCTTTACACACCCACATGCACTCTGGCACTGTAAGGTGAGCATGCAAACACACACAACTCTAAAATGGACGAGCCCAAACCAACTCACTCAAGAATAACTCCCAGACCTTATTTTACCCCTTCATACTATACAACATGACACAGAGACAGACACACACACAGACACACACGCTCAACGCGTCATTGATAAGTGGCGTGAGTAGATAATAGCCTTTGGGGAAAGACAGCTAACCAAACCGTCTCTCTAGGCACGCACGCGCACGCACGCACGCACACACACACACACACACACACACACACACACACACACACACACACACACACACACACACACACCTATGGTTCTCCTATGGTATTACCTCCTGTCAATACTGTCCTATTGTTTATTAGAGAAACTGACACACACACACACCAGAATGGTAGAACTGACCGTACTGGTGCAGTGGTAGCCTACATACCGTTTCCTAACTGGTACTGTACCCCTTCTTACAGTCAGACAGCACTGCAGAGATGGGACTGAGAGGATTCATGTCAGTTGCATTCTCTCAAAGACAAAACCCCAAATGTCATTCATCCTCCCATCCTCTCTTTCAGAGGCCTTCCCCACTCTCTATCTAAACCCAGTTTCAAACAATGATGACACACACACACCCAGCGAGAGATGGTGGAAACGGTCCGTATGTGGCCTACATTACATACAGTATATCCTGTATTTTATACCCATTTAAACTGAACTGATTTCCCTACTCTGACCCAACAGTCACCGACCAGCCCTTCCTTGTTACTGTAAGCCCATCTCATCCCTCCCCCTGTACCTCTACCCCACCTCATCCCTCCCCCTGTTCCTCTACCCCATCTCATCCCTCCCCCTGTTCCTCTACCCCATCTCATCCCTCCCCCTGTACCTCTACCCCATCTCATCCCTCCCCCTGTTCCTCTACCCCATCTCATCCCTCCCCCTGTTCCTCTACCCCATCTCATCCCTCCCCCTGTTCCTCTACCCCATCTCATCCCTCCCCCTGTACCTCTACCCCATCTCATCCCTCCCCCTGTTCCTCTACCCCATCTCATCCCTCCCCCTGTTCCTCTACCCCATCTCATCCCTCCCCCTGTTCCTCTACCCCATCTCATCCCTCCCCCTGTACCTCTACCCCATCTCATCCCTCCCCCTGTTCCTCTACCCCATCTCATCCCTCCCCCTGTTCCTCTACCCCATCTCATCCCTCCCCCTGTTCCTCTACCCCATCTCATCCCTCCCCCTGTACCTCTACCCCATCTCATCCCTCCCCCTGTTCCTCTACCCCATCTCATCCCTCCCCCTGTTCCTCTACCCCATCTCATCCCTCCCCCTGTACCTCTACCCCATCTCATCCCTCCCCCTGTTCCTCTACCCCATCTCATCCCTCCCCCTGTTCCTCTACCCCATCTCATCCCTCCCCCTGTACCTCTACCCCATCTCATCCCTCCCCCTGTTCCTCTACCCCATCTCATCCCTCCCCCTGTTCCTCTACCCCATCTCATCCCTCCCCCTGTACCTCTAACCCATCTCATCCCTCCCCCTGTACCTCTACCCCATCTCATCCCTCCCCCTGTTCCTCTACCCCATCTCATCCCTCCCCCTGTTCCTCTACCCCATCTCATCCCTCCCCGTTTACCTCTACCCCATCTCATCCCTCCCCCTGTTCCTCTACCCCATCTCATCCCTCCCCCTGTTCCTCTACCCCATCTCATCCCTCCCCGTTTACCTCTACCCCATCTCATCCCTCCCCCTGTACCTCTACCCCATCTCATCCCTCCCCGTTTACCTCTACCCCATCTCATCCCTCCCCCTGTACCTCTACCCCATCTCATCCCTCCCCCTGTTCCTCTACCCCATCTCATCCCTCCCCCTGTTCCTCTACCCCATCTCATCCCTCCCCCTGTTCCTCTACCCCATCTCATCCCTCCCCGTTTACCTCTACCCCATCTCATCCCTCCCCCTGTACCTCTACCCCATCTCATCCCTCCCCCTGTTCCTCTACCCCATCTCATCCCTCCCCGTTTACCTCTACCCCATCTCATCCCTCCCCCTGTTCCTCTACCCCATCTCATCCCTCCCCGTTCCTCTACCCCATCTCATCCCTCCCCGTTTACCTCTACCCCATCTCATCCCTCCCCGTTTACCTCTACCCCATCTCATCCCTCCCCCTGTTCCTCTACCCCATCTCATCCCTCCCCGTTCCTCTACCCCATCTCATCCCTCCCCGTTTACCTCTACCCCATCTCATCCCTCCCCGTTCCTCTACCCCATCTCATCCCTCCCCGTTTACCTCTACCCCATCTCATCCCTCCCCGTTTACCTCTACCCCATCTCATCCCTCCCCCTGTTCCTCTACCCCATCTCATCCCTCCCCGTTCCTCTACCCCATCTCATCCCTCCCCGTTTACCTCTACCCCATCTCATCCCTCCCCGTTTACCTCTACCCCACCTCATCCCTCCCCGTGTACCTCTACCCCATCTCATCCCTCCCCGTTTACCTCTACCCCATCTCATCTCATCCCTCCCCCTGTACCTCTACCCCATCTCATCTCATCCCTCCCCCTGTACCTCTACCCCATCTCATCCCTCCCCCTGTACCTCTACCCCATCTCATCCCTCCCCCTGTACCTCTACCCCATCTCATCCCTCCCCCTGTACCTCTACCCCATCTCATCCCTCCCCGTTTACCTCTACCCCATCTCATCCCTCCCCCTGTACCTCTACCCCATCTCATCCCTCCCCCTGTTCCTCTACCCCATCTCATCCCTCCCCGTTTACCTCTACCCCATCTCATCCCTCCCCCTGTTCCTCTACCCCATCTCATCCCTCCCCGTTCCTCTACCCCATCTCATCCCTCCCCGTTTACCTCTACCCCATCTCATCCCTCCCCGTTTACCTCTACCCCATCTCATCCCTCCCCCTGTTCCTCTACCCCATCTCATCCCTCCCCGTTCCTCTACCCCATCTCATCCCTCCCCGTTTACCTCTACCCCATCTCATCCCTCCCCGTGTACCTCTACCCCATCTCATCCCTCCCCGTTTACCTCTACCCCATCTCATCTCATCCCTCCCCGTTTACCTCTACCCCATCTCATCTCATCCCTCCCCCTGTACCTCTACCCCATCTCATCTCATCCCTCCCCCTGTACCTCTACCCCATCTCATCCCTCCCCCTGTACCTCTACCCCATCTCATCCCTCCCCCTGTACCTCTACCCCATCTCATCCCTCCCCCTGTACCTCTACCCCATCTCATCTCATCCCTCCCCGTTTACCTCTACCCCATCTCATCCCTCCCCCTGTACCTCTACCCCATCTCATCCCTCCCCCTGTTCCTCTACCCCATCTCATCCCTCCCCCTGTACCTCTACCCCATCTCATCCCTCCCCCTGTACCTCTACCCCATCTCATCCCTCCCCCTGTTCCTCTACCCCATCTCATCCCTCCCCGTTTACCTCTACCCCATCTCATCCCTCCCCGTTTACCTCTACCCCATCTCATCCCTCCCCGTTTACCTCTACCCCATCTCATCCCCTCCCGTTTACCTCTACCTCTACCCCATCTCATCCCTCCCCCTGTACCTCTACCCCATCTCATCCCTCCCCGTTTACCTCTACCCCATCTCATCCCTCCCCGTTTACCTCTACCCCATCTCATCCCTTCATGTCCAGGCTGTCTCCCAGTGTGTCTCACCTGTCCCAGGGCGTCCCATGATGATCTCTTTGCATGGTGTGGGGTGCAGGTTCTCTGCAGGCAGTATGAGGGGCAGCAGGGCTGTAGGAGAGGGGTGACAGGCCACTGGCTGCTGAACCTCCCCCCCAAATGAGCCTGTCCTCTCCGTCCTACCCCGCCCTTCCCCTGGGCTGGCTGGGTTGGTGAGGGGGGGTCCCGAAGAGGGGGGCGTGGTGGAGATGGAGATGCAAGCCAAAGCTGGGTAACCGGGGGTGATGGAGGTCAGGAAGGGCGGAGCGGATGACACCAGCACTAGGGTGGGGGTGGGGCTCTGGACGAGGACGGTGCCGTTGGTTGCCGCGGCAGCAGCAGCGTTGATGGGTACAGGGACTTGGAGAGTGGCGACAGGCTGGGGAGTAACGCTGTTAAGACTCTTAGGATCACCTACTCCCCCCCCCCCACGGCCTAACGGACGCTCTGTGAACTTGGCCAGAGGAACCTCCGGGTTCCGCACGATTACTGGAGAGTCCCGCAAGGCCTGCTGGGATGTAGGGTGGAAACGGCGGGGGCCTGAGTCTGGAGGGGAGGGCGGGGTTGGGGACACCAGGAGGGGAGGGGGGGAAGTGGTGGAGGAGGAGGGGGGCCGGCTGGTTGGTGTGCTCACCCCTCGGGGACAGGAGAAGGTGGGTGTGTAAGCGTGGGTGTGTGCTGGGGTTTGGGGGGAGAGGACGGGGAACGAGGCAGGGTTCAGGTCCCCCTGCTCCAGCTCAGGTTTGGGGGGGTAGTCGTGGTGGGGGTGGGAGGAGGGAGGAGGAACGTCTGTTTTGCGTTTGCTGGGACTCATGGGGACAGTGAAGGTCAGGTTAGTGTGGAAGGACGGCTGGACCCCTGAGGTATGCCTCTCCCTCTCTGCCCCCCCAGGGGTGCCCAGCTTTCCCACTGTGGCACTGGGGTGTCTGTGTCTACGAGGAGGGGGGAGGACGGAGGAGGCGGTGATGGGGGAGAAGTTGGCGGGACGGAATCCGAAGAGGGGGGAGGGTGAGGGCGAGGGGGCGGGGGAGAAAGGGGACTGGTTGGAGGTGGGGGAGAAGGAGGGGGTCCCAGAGTGAGAGCTGCCCAGAGACACCAGCATGGTGGCTGCCTCACACTCGTCAAAGTCAAACCTGGAGAAGTCATGGGGGAGGAGGGAGGGCAGCACCAGCCGAGGGCGAGAGTCTCCTCTACTGCTGGCCTCGCTGCTGTCTCTGGACGTCTCATCCCAGTCAAACCCACGCAGGTCAGAGGGGGTGACCGTCCCTGAACTGCTCCCCCCTCCTCCTCTCCCCCTGTCCCTCTCTCCCCCTCCTCCCGCTCCCTCCATCTCTTTAGTTCTCATGGAGAGGTGGCGTGAGCAGTAGCCTCGTCTCTGGGACTCCTTCATACAGCCCTCTCTGGAACAGAGGCGTCTCCACTGCTTGCCGTTGAACTTCTTGCGGATACCGTTAGGGGTGCACACCACGTCCCCCTTTTTGTACTTCTGCAGGGCGGCCGACAGGGGGGTACGGGAGCGCGAGGAGGAGGCTGAGGAGGAGGTAGACTCCCCTCTAGGGGTAG
Source organism: Salvelinus fontinalis (assembly GCF_029448725.1). Classification (NCBI taxonomy): domain Eukaryota; kingdom Metazoa; phylum Chordata; class Actinopteri; order Salmoniformes; family Salmonidae; genus Salvelinus; species Salvelinus fontinalis. The sequence goes on from NC_074702.1 coordinate 10,171,139, forward strand.
GGGTGGGGATCTGGGAGGGGGTCTTGTCCATGGGGACCAGGGTGCTCTTGGAAGGGGGTAGGTGTGGTGTGGGGGTCATGCCCAGGGCCTCAGGGCCAGGCAAGGTGAGGGAGGACAGGTGAGAGCCCAGTGGCGTGCCCAGGCCCTGGACCAGGTGTTGGGAGGAGGGGTAGCTGTGCCCCCCGAGGAGGGGCTTGGAGAGGATGTGGCGATGCTGGGTGTCCATACTGAACCTAGACAACTCCATGTCCTCCTCTGGTGTTTGGGGCTGTTTCTGTCTCTCTTGTTCCCTCTCTTGTTCTATCTCTCTGTCAGGGTAACCCTCTCCAGTGCTGGCGACAACGCTGGTCGTTACCAACGAGGAGGGGTGGGGCGAGACGTTTCCATAGTGATGCCCCCCCACCACCCCATCTGGAGAGAAGCTATGCACCAACCTCGCTCCCCCTCCCATCGGCCCACCCAGCGCCATCCCAATACTCAGCTGGCACACCTCCCTCTCCACCTCCATCTCCTCCCTTCTCTCCCTCTCCTCCCTCTCTCTCTCCCTCTCCCCCCCCCCCTCTGTGTGAGGCAGTTCCCAGGGGGGAGTCAGCAGCCTCAGGCTCTGTCTGGACACCCATACAGCCTGGGCCTGCGCCCTCCTCCTCTCCTCCTCCATCCCTCCCTCCTCCTCCCTCCCTCCATTCTCCAGCGCCTCTCGATCCTCACACAGTAGCACCCTGTAGGGGAACGACACGGCAGGTTGGGGGTCTACCTGGGACAGCACCCCTTCTCTGTATAGCTGAGGTGCCCCCTGTTCACCCCCATCTCGCCCCCCTCCCCCTCTGAAAGGCACACATACGCGTGTCCCGATGGCCACAGACGCCGTGCCGGGTGGGGGGGCGTCCAGGATGAACTCCACGCTCGTCTCCTCCCCCTCCGGGTGTGCGGTCCCCCCCTGAAAGGGGTAACAGAGT